>NC_140179.1:48047042-48107001 GCF_963971535.1 Notolepis coatsorum | reverse complement strand
TTTACGAGGGATGGAGGACGATGACGGGAGAGGACGGACAGAATGCCGTATAAAAGACACAGATTAAAGAAGGAACAGATGAAAGGCAGGGTTGGAGATGGAAACAAAAGGAGACGGAAAGAAGGAGAAGATACATTAAAGGTAGAGTCTGTAATGCCGTCAAACAGCCACCTCTAGGCAAAAGAGCTATCTGTTCCTTTACCTAGGAACAGAGCAAAGACAGGAGGTGAGAGAGTGAGTGAGTGAGTGAGTGAGTGAGTGAGTGAGTGAGTGAGTGAGTGAGTGAGTGAGTGAGTGAGTGAGTGAGTGAGTGAGTGAGTGAGTGAGTGAGTGAGTGAGTGAGTGAGTGGGTGGGTGAGTGAGTGGGTGAGTGAGTGAGTGAGTGAGTGAGTGAGTGAGTGAGTGAGTGAGTGAGTGACTGAGTGAGTGAGTGAGTGAGTGAGTGATAAAGAGAACGAGAGATAAAGATAAAGAGATAACATTTCGACTAGGAGAAAAAAGAAATAGATAATGACAGAGTGGAGAGAGATAGGGAATGGGATAGATATAGGGAGAGCGATATAAGGAGATAGATAGGGCGAGATAGGGTGAGATAGGGAGAGAGAGAGAGACAAGGAGATAGAGATAGGGAGATAAATATGGAGAGAGAGAGAGAAAATGACAGAGTGGGAGAGATATGGAGAGATATTGAGAGAGATACAGGGGTAGAGAGAGATACAGAGAGATATAGGGAGAGAGGTAGAGAAAGAAAGGGAGAGAGAGAGAGAGAAAAGAAAGAGAGAGAATGACAGTGGGAGAGAGATAGGGAAAAATATAGGGGGAGAGATATAGGGAGAGAGAGATAGGGAGAGAGAGAGAGAAAGAAAGAGGTGTGTGCCACTGACCTGTCGAGGTCTGTGTATTGATTATAAGGCTTGACCGGTCGGACAGCCATCCAGTGTAATGACTTACATAAGCTACTCTCATATAGAGTCAGAGCGTCCACATCACTTTAACTCCCGAGAGGTTTAGTTTGTCGTGCGTTTTTGGTAACAGACATACTGTACGAGAGAGCAGCGATGTCACTGTGGATACCGGTTCTCCTCCAAGATGTTTAGCTCATAATGTGAACTCTGTGATGATGGACGTATAGTATTTTAGACTTGGTTTTCAAAATGAAAACAATCGGATGACATCACCATGGAGACCCATGGCAGCCAACAGCGTGAGCTCATGTACGTGAAATGAGTGAAATCACCTTTTTTTTTATCTATATTTGAATACAATGACTGCATGAATGGTAGTGAAAAGCCCATTGAAAATGAAAGCCATATGACAGGAAGTGTGACAACCTAAACTGAACGCACCAAGATGAATGATGGATGTACTGTATGAACCGTGATTGTGTGAATTAATTCATCCGTCCGTTAATTAATCAACGAGTTAGCGGATGGATGAATGGATGGATTAATGATTAAATAACTTTAAAAACACAACATTTAAAGATACCAACACCAGTGGTGACATTTTCACAAGACAACATTAAATGTAAACGACAAGTTAGAATAGACCGTTTCAATGTCTCAAAACACTAACACGATACTCTCCTACGCTGGGCGGAAGTATGGATGGAAGAGTATGTTTGCTAAAGGCATCGCGTTAGATCGCTTGACTGCACTGCGTTCTCTCTTTAAGAAAACAGCAGAGGTTTGAAGTGTTAGGACGGAGCAACCTCACCTACTCTGTGCAGTAAGGTGCTAAAACCAAAGTCTCACACGAGAGAGAGAGAGAGAGAGAGAGAGAGAGAGAGAGAGAGAGAGAGAGAGAGAGAGAGAGAGAGAGAGAGAGAGAGAGTTTGCGCAGGCCACCGCCATCTTGATAACGACAACTACTGTAGCTAACCTGAACCCTCCTGAACCCTTCTACGCGTCCTTAGTTACCATGGCAACCACTCACCGCAGGGATCGTCCTCAAACTCACATTTCACCTCAGAATGTAGTAGTTTTGCTCAACATGAAATCACATCACATTTAATTATTTGATCTAAATATAGCTTGTTTTGTAGTGGTTTCGTCATTCATCTTTAGCGTTACAAATGTCTCCGCCTCTGCTAAAGCTCAACTACACAGTTGCCAATATACTGAAATCCAGCTGTTTGTCAGCTGTTTTGTGTTTAAATGGTGTGGGCCAGATTATCCACTGTTGTTACCTAGCAACTGAAGACACAGTCGTTACCTAGCAACTGAAGACACAGCCGCTACCTAGCAAGTGCAACTGAAGACGCCATTGAACGGTCTATAGTGCTTAACAGTGAGTTGTTACCTTGGACCAATTAAAGCCAGCCGCAGTGAGCTCATACATAGCAGCGTGACAGTGCTGTACACACAAACACAAACATACACACACAAACAAACACACAGTGGAAAGAGAGGGAGGAGAGAGAGATATACAGATAGGAGGTATGGTGGAATGAGGAATAAGAGAAGAGAAATTAGATGAGATGAGAGATGAGATGAGAGATGAAAAGAGAAGAGAAGAGAAGAGAAGAGAAAGAGAAGAGAAGAGAAGAGAAGAGAAGAGAAGAGAAGAGAAGAGAAGAGAAGAGAGAATATAATAGAAGAGAGAATAGAAGAGAAGATAAGAGATAAGAGATAAGAGATAAGAGATGAGAGATGAGATGAAAGGAAAGGAAAGGAGAAGAAAAGCGAGGGGAAGAGAAGGGAGGAGAGGACATGGAAAGAAGGTAAAGAGGAGGACGAGTGAGGTGGAAGGAAAAGAGGAAGAAAAAAGAGAGATGTTTAGAAGAACAGCAGAACAGACAGAAAACATAGCAGCTAGAATGAACCACAATATTGCTTCAGTCAGATCAAAACATTCAAAACCTACACTCCAGGGATTATGAAAAACAACCATATTTTCAGATCAACCCATTCATTTAAAAAATAATTATAGGTTAGGTCGGGTTGTGTACAGAATATAAAGGTATACCGTCATGGATCCATATAAAGGTATGGATTTACATATCATAACACAATGTATACATACTGTATCATTTTAAGTTCATAAAATAATTATCCTTGCAGCAGTATAAAGGTTCAAGAAAATAGAAATTGTTTAATGATGTAGCGTTAAGACAATTGTATTAAAAGAAAACAACATAAAGAATACATCAAACTAAATACTATTATACCATGAAAAACGAAGTAAATATATTGTGATATGATACTTTTGGGCATGTCGCCCAGCTCCTATTCTGAATGAGTCTCATGGAGCCTACAGTCGTGAAACTCACACATGTATATAAAGGATCACTTTAAATCTAGATTTAACGTCTAGAGTCTCAGTCTGACAACAGCAATATATAACTGTAATACAACAGAGTAGAAAGTGGGAGATAGAGAGAGAGAGAGAGAGAGAGAGAGAGAGAGAGAGAGAGAGAGAGAGAGAGAGAGAGAGAGAGAGGAGAGAGAGAGAGAGAGAGAGAGAGAGAGAGAGAGAGAGAGAGAGAGAGAGAGAGAGAGAGAGAGAGAGAGAGAGAGAGAGAGAGAGAGAGAGAGAAGAGACTGGTGAAATGCTAAGCAGAGATACTGGATCAACAGGGGGAAAAGAGCAAGAGAGCTAAGCCGACAGAAGAGAAACTGAGAGATGGAGAAACAGATGCTGAGCAAACAGATAACAGATAGCAGTCAGAATCAGATAGCAGTCAGAAACAGATAACAGTCAGAAACAGATAACAGTCAGAAACAGATAACAGTCAGAAACAGATAGCAGTCAGAAACAGATAACAGGTCAGAAACAGATAACAGGTCAGAAACAGATAACAGTCAGAAACAGATAACAGTCAGAAACAGATAACAGTCAGAAACAGATAACAGGTCAGAAACAGATAACAGTCAGAAACAGATAACAGTCAGAAACAGATAACAGGTCAGAAACAGATAACAGTCAGAAACAGATAACAGTCAGAAACAGATAACGGGTCAGAAACAGATAGCAGTCAGAAACAGATAACAGGTCAGAAACAGATAACAGTCAGAAACAGAACAGAACAGACAGTTTGGTTTGCTGTGGAAAGGCAGAATATGTGTTCCTTTCTTTAAAAACTGGTTTAATTTAGGGGAGTAGTGCAGAGAAAGTACACACTGTGGCTGACAAGAGAGGAGAGGTGAGGAGGAGATGAGGAGATACGGGGAGGAGAGGAGAGGAGAAGAGAGGATACGGGGAGGAGAGGAGAGGAGGAGAGAGGAGAGGAGGAGAGAGGAGAGAAGAGAGAAGAGAGGAGAATGGGATGAGGGGATGAGAGGAGAGGAAAGAAAGAGCTGTAGGGACCTTGATCACAGAAACAACAACTGGCTCAGCATTACAGTATATGTCAAGTTGACAGGAGATGAGAGGATCAGGTTGTGTGTGTGTGTGTGTGTGTGTGTGTGTGCGTGTGTGTGTGTGTGTGTGTGTGTGTGTGTGTGTGTGCGTGTGTGTGTGTGTTTTATTATTAGTGCCTTCAATAAGGAGAAAGAAAAACTACGGATGAGAGATCAAGAAAATCTAAGGAAGAAGAAGAATCAAAGAAAGTCAACAAAGGGAAAGACAAAAGTCAAAAGAAAACAGGAATGAAAATAGAGGACGGCAAGGAGATCATGGTGGACTTCAGACGCCACCGTGGGACCCACCGTGCCGACGGCAGGACACCGGTGGAAGTCATCAGCTGCTTCCACTTCCTTGGTCTGCAGACCTCGAGAACACTTGGCCTGGAGCCACAACACTGAGACCATACTGAGGAACACCAGCCTAGAACCACAACACTGAGACCATGATGAATGAAGAACACCAGTCTAGAACCACAACACTGAGACCATGATGAAGAAAGAACACCAGTCTAGAACCACAACACTGAGACCATGATGAATGAAGAACACCAGTCTAGAACCACAACACTGAGACCATGATGAGGAACACCAGCCTAGAACCACAACACTGAGACCATGATGAATGAAGAACACCAGTCTAGAACCACAACACTGAGACCATGATGAGGAAAGAACACCAGCCTAGAACCACAACACTGAGACCATGATGAATGAAGAACACCAGTCTAGAACCACAACACTGAGACCATGATGAAGAACACCAGCCTAGAACCACAACACTGAGACCATGATGAATGAAAAACACCAGCCTAGAACCACAACACTGAGACCATGATGAATGAAGAACACCAGCCTAGAACCACAACACTGAGACCATGATGAATGAAGAACACCAGCCTAGAACCACAACACTGAGACCATGATGAATGAAGAACACCAGTCTAGAACCACAACACTGAGACCATGATGAAGAACACCAGCCTAGAACCACAACACTGAGACCATGATGAAGAACACCAGCCTAGAACCACAACACTGAGACCATGATGAAGAACACCAGCCTAGAACCACAACACTGAGACCATGATGAAGAACACCAGTCTAGAACCACAACACTGAGACCATGATGAAGAACACCAGCCTAGAACCACAACACTGAGACCATGATGAGGAACACCAGCCTAGAACCACAACACTGAGACCATGATGAGGAACACCAGCCTAGAACCACAACACTGAGACCATGATGAATGAAGAACACCAGTCTAGAACCACAACACTGAGACCATGATGAATGAAGAACACCAGTCTAGAACCACAACACTGAGACCATGATGAATGAAGAACACCAGTCTAGAACCACAACACTGAGACCATGATGAAGAACACCAGTCTAGAACCACAACACTGAGACCATGATGAAGAACACCAGCCTAGAACCACAACACTGAGACCATGATGAATGAAGAACACCAGTCTAGAACCACAACACTGAGACCATGATGAAGAACACCAGTCTAGAACCACAACACTGAGACCATGATGAAGAACACCAGTCTAGAACCACAACACTGAGACCATGATGAAGAACACCAGCCTAGAACCACAACACTGAGACCATGATGAATGAAGAACACCAGTCTAGAACCACAACACTGAGACCATGATGAAGAACACCAGCCTAGAACCACAACACTGAGACCATGATGAATGAAGAACACCAGCCTAGAACCACAACACTGAGACCATGATGAATGAAGAACACCAGCCTAGAACCACAACACTGAGACCATGATGAATGAAGAACACCAGCCTAGAACCACAACACTGAGACCATGATGAAGAACACCAGTCTAGAACCACAACACTGAGACCATGATGAAGAACACCAGTCTAGAACCACAACACAGAGCATGATGAAGAACACCAGTCTAGAACCACAACACTGAGACCATGATGAATGAAGAACACCAGTCTAGAACCACAACACTGAGACCATGATGAATGAAGAACACCAGCCTAGAACCACAACACTGAGACCATGATGAATGAAGAACACCAGCCTAGAACCACAACACTGAGACCATGATGAATGAAGAACACCAGCCTAGAACCACAACACTGAGACCATGATGAATGAAGAACACCAGCCTAGAACCACAACACTGAGACCATGATGAATGAAGAACACCAGTCTAGAACCACAACACTGAGACCATGATGAAGAACACCAGTCTAGAACCACAACACTGAGACCATGATGAAGAACACCAGTCTAGAACCACAACACTGAGACCATGATGAAGAACACCAGCCTAGAACCACAACACTGAGACCATGATGAATGAAGAACACCAGCCTAGAACCACAACACTGAGACCATGATGAATGAAGAACACCAGCCTAGAACCACAACACTGAGACCATGATGAAGAACACCAGTCTAGAACCACAACACTGAGACCATGATGAATGAAGAACACCAGCCTAGAACCACAACACTGAGACCATGATGAAGAACACCAGCCTAGAACCACAACACTGAGACCATGATGAATGAAGAACACCAGCCTAGAACCACAACACTGAGACCATGATGAATAAAGAACACCAGTCTAGAACCACAACACTGAGACCATGATGAATGAAGAACACCAGCCTAGAACCACAACACTGAGACCATGATGAAGAACACCAGCCTAGAACCACAACACTGAGACCATGATGAATGAAGAACACCAGCCTAGAACCACAACACTGAGACCATGATGAAGAACACCAGTCTAGAACCACAACACTGAGACCATGATGAGGAACACCAGCCTAGAACCACAACACTGAGACCATGATGAGGAACACCAGCCTAGAACCACAACACTGAGACCATGATGAATGAAGAACACCAGCCTAGAACCACAACACTGAGACCATGATGAATGAAGAACACCAGCCTAGAACCACAACACTGAGACCATGATGAATGAAGAACACCAGCCTAGAACCACAACACTGAGACCATGATGAAGAACACCAGCCTAGAACCACAACACTGAGACCATGATGAATGAAGAACACCAGCCTAGAACCACAACACTGAGACCATGATGAAGAACACCAGCCTAGAACCACAACACTGAGACCATGATGAAGGAAGAACACCAGCCTAGAACCACAACACTGAGACCATGATGAATGAAGAACACCAGCCTAGAACCACAACACTGAGACCATGATGAATGAAGAACACCAGTCTAGAACCACAACACTGAGACCATGATGAAGAACACCAGTCTAGAACCACAACACTGAGACCATGATGAATGAAGAACACCAGTCTAGAACCACAACACTGAGACCATGATGAAGAACACCAGTCTAGAACCACAACACTGAGACCATGATGAATGAAGAACACCAGTCTAGAACCACAACACTGAGACCATGATGAAGAACACCAGCCTAGAACCACAACACTGAGACCATGATGAATGAAGAACACCAGCCTAGAACCACAACACTGAGACCATGATGAGGAACACCAGCCTAAAACCACAACACTGAGACCATGATGAATAAAGAACACCAGTCTAGAACCACAACACTGAGACCATGATGAATGAGGAACACCAGCCTAGAACCACAACACTGAGACCATGATGAAGAACACCAGCCTAGAACCACAACACTGAGACCATGATGAATGAAGAACACCAGTCTAGAACCACAACACTGAGACCATGATGAAGAACACCAGCCTAGAACCACAACACTGAGACCATGATGAATGAAGAACACCAGTCTAGAACCACAACACTGAGACCATGATGAAGAACACCAGTCTAGAACCACAACACTGAGACCATGATGAGGAACACCAGTCTAGAACCACAACACTGAGACCATGATGAGGAACACCAGTCTAGAACCACAACACTGAGACCATGATGAGGAACACCAGTCTAGAACCACAACACTGAGACCATGATGAGGAACACCAGTCTAGAACCACAACACTGAGACCATGATGAATGAAGAACACCAGTCTAGAACCACAACACTGAGACCATGATGAGGAAAGAACACCAGCCTAGTCTCTGGTTTGTGTCCTGTCCTGCACATGTCTCTGGTTTGTGTCCTGTCCTGCACATGTCTCTGGTTTGCCTCCAGTCCTGCACATGTCTCTGGTTTGTGTCCCTTCTGCTGGGCTACTGTGGAAACTCAGTTCACCAAATCACATTGTTTGACAACAATGACAGATGCATGGCCCCTGCACCAACTGCAGTGTTAGGGAACTGAAGAAATCAAATCGGGACCCAGGTACCAGGCCCTAGTGTGGTGTGACAACAACACCGTCTGCCATGCAGGACCGGTACCAGGCCCTAGTGTGGTGTGACAACAACACTGTCTGCCATGCAGGACCGGTACCAGGCCCTAGTGTGGTGTGACAACAACACTGTCTGCCATGCAGGACCGGTACCCGGCCCTAGTGTGGTGTGACAACAACACTGTCTGCCATGCAGGACCGGTACCCGGCCCTAGTGTGGTGTGACAACAACACTGTCTGCCATGCAGGACCGGTACCCGGCCCTAGTGTGGTGTGACAACAACACTGTCTGCCATGCAGGACCGGTACCAGGCCCTAGTGTGGCGTGACAACAACACTGCCATGCAGGACCGGTACCAGGCCCTAGTGTGGTGTGACAACAAGAAGCCTACACTGCTCTGTCCCTTGAACAAAGCGCTGATTATGAGCTGGTTAAAGCTTCCATTTTGAGGGCTTATGAGTTGGTCCCCGAGGCCTATCGTCAGCGTTTTAGAGGTTATCGCAGGTCGGAGGGGCAGTCTTATGTTGAATTTGGAAGGGAGAAGGAGAACCTGTTTGACAGGTGGTGCACTTCTCAGAAGGCAGAGTCAAGAGAGCAGCTTAGGCAGTTGATTCTCCTAGAGGAATTTAAAAGATGTGTTCCTGATACCGTTTCCACACATCTAAATGAGCGTAAGGTATCGAAGATAGGCGACGCCGCTGTCTTCGCTGATGAGTTTGTGTTGACACACAAGTCCGTGTTTTTGGAGGACTACCGTGTTGAGTCCGGGGATAGGCGTCCTGTTCAGGGGGGCCGTTTCCCAAAACCTGTGTCTGCTGGTCAGTTCACTTCACCTCCTAGGCGGGGTGGTTCTGCTGGTGCATTCCCAGAAGGGATTATCTGTTTCTACTGTAAAGAACCTGGTCATATCGTTGCTGGGTGCCCGGTGCTTGAGCAGAAAAATGTCAGAACCGTGGCTCTGGTAGAAACCATATGCAGAACGCCTATGCCAACGTACCCGGCCCTAGTGTGGTGTGACAACAACACTGCCATGCAGGACCGGTACCAGGCCCTAGTGTGGTGTGACAACAACACTGCCATGCAGGACCGGTACCAGGCCCTAGTGTGGTGTGACAACAACACTGTCTGCCATGCAGGACCGGTACCAGGCCCTAGTGTGGTGTGACAACAACACTGCCATGCAGGACCGGTACCAGGCCCTAGTGTGGTGTGACAACAACACTGCAATGCAGGACAGGTCAGCCACCCAGAGGGACGTGAGGACAGCAGAAGAGATCACTGAGTGAGTGTGTGTCCACTTCCGTCCATTCAGGCAATCTTCTAGAAGACCAGGTGTGGGAGGAGCAAGGCTGGCTCCATCGTTTCAACACGTTAGAGATTCATCATGTTGTTCTGTGGTGTTGCCACCCTTTAAACAGGAAGACAGTGGGGAATAATAAAAGTACAGAGAGTCCATGTTGGAGAGAGACGGAGAGCCAAAATATAGAAAAAAGAGGAGAAGGGAGGAGAAGAGAAGAGAGGGTTTGTCCGTCTCTCCCTGGGTCTCCGGAGAGGATGATGGAGGGTGTCATAAATGTATGTTGACTCATGTCTCTGTCCGACACGCACACGCACACACACATGCACATACAGTACACACACATTCTGAGTCATGTCTAGGGAAGCCTGATGTGTTTTCATGTGGTCTTGGTCAAACGTTTTCACTGGACGCACGTGGCACACGGGACTCTCTCTCTCTCGCTCTCTCTCTCTCTGTGTGTGTGTGTGGTGGACAGACCTATATGGCCTTTTAATTACACACACACGTTCCCATGGGCAGGGTGTGTGTACTGTGCATGTGCACTGGCTTGGCAGCATCTGGAGGTGGGTGGGTGTGTGTGGGTGTGTGTGTGTGTGTGTGTCTGTGTCTGTGTCTGTGTGTGTGTGTGTGTGTGTGTGTGTGTGTGTGTGTGTGTGTGTGTGTGTGTGTGTGTGTGTGTGTGTGTGTGTCAATGAGGGCATATACTATAATAAGCAATGAGTGTCCCCAAATGAAGGCCTTCTGCACAGACATTGGACAATCCATCGATCTATCTGTACATCTATATACTGTATCGATGTATCTATGGTAGATATCTATGGTACTGTATCTATCTATGGTATACAGGGTTCCCAGGGAAATTCAAGGACTTTTAAGTACTTTTCCAAGCACTCTTTCATTTTCAAGGATACAATTCACTTTTAATTGCTGCCCCTTTGCTATCCCTTATAAAGTATATACACATACACAAATAAAAAAGAGAATAAAATACAAAAATGTATTAAAAAGATGAATCATAATGATAATAAAAAAAATATATAGTAGTAAGTAGTACTCTATTCTGATAGTATGTTTTCCAGATAATTATAAAATAAAAAATAGAAAGTAAAATTAACACACTCAGCGGTAGTAAAACCACCACAATGCCATCTCCCCAGCCATTTATGTTCCAGCAATACCAGAAGGGTAGGTGGAGGAAGGAAGGGGGTTATATGATCAGGGGGTTGGAAGGAGGAGGGACTTAAGTAATTTGAAATGAAGTAGGAAGGGTTGCCATGTTTTGTAAAAGGTATCTGTGTGGCCTTGTGTTGTGAATAAAATTTTCTCAATATGTATGAGAGACATAACATCCCTCATCCAATGCAAATGTGAGGGGGGAGTGGCTGCCTTCCAATCGAGTAGAATGAGGCATCTGGCAATGAGTGAGGCGAAGGCCATGGCATTAGATTGCCCAGTACTAGTAGATATATAGCGACAGCCTTTCATTATTCTGCAGGCTCTGGATTTGCACCTCCTGTTGTATAAGTCCTGCGGGGGTGGTAGTGCAATACCCATAGTACGCTCTGCTGAGTGCACCACTCTCTGTAGGGCCTTCCTGTCCTGGGCCATGCTGTTTCCAAACCAGGCAGTGATGTTCCCAGTCAGAATGCTCTCTACAGCCCCGGAATAGAAGGAGTGGAGTATCTTCCCTGATACTCTGAACTTCCTTAATTGTCTCAGGTGATAAAGGCGCTGTTTCTAGACCATGTCAGGTCCTCTGTGATGTGGACTCCTAGGTACTTAAAGCTGCTCATTCTGTCTACGATAGCCCCATTTATCCACAGTGGCATGTGTGTCCCCTGCTGTATTCTCCTAAAATCCACGATCAGCTCTTTGGTTTTACCAATGTTTAGGAGTAGGTGGTTATCCCAGCACCACCGTGCCAGTACATCAACCTCCTCCCGGTAGGCCTTCTCGTCATTGTTAGAGATCAGCCCCACCACCACTGTGTCGTCCGCAAACTTCACTATGGAGTTGGAGCTGAACCTAAACCCACTGGCCACACAGTCATGTGTGTACAGTGAATACAGCAGGGGGCTGAGAACACAGCCCTGGGGGGACCCGATGCTCAGGGTGATTGAGTTGGAGGTGTGTCCACCCACCCTGACCGCCTGGGGCCTGTCGGTCATAAAGTCCAGGATCCAGGCGCTCAGGGCGGAGTTCAGACCCAGATCAATCAGCTTGTCAACCAGTATGGTGGGGACTATGGTGTTGAAAGCTAAACTGAAGTTTGTCATGTATGCAAACTGCAATGGGTCCATGTTACTGGGGAGGGAGGCACAGATGTAATCCTTGACCAGCCTCTCAAAGCACTTCATGACCACAGAGGTGAGTGCCACCGGTCTGTAGTCATTTAGGCCTGCTGGGGAGGAGTTTTTTGGTACAGGGATTATACTGGACACCTTGAAGGAGGCAGGGACCACGGACTCGGCCAGGGATAGGTTGAATATAGTGGTGAACACTGGGGCCAGCTGATTGGCACAGGACTTAAGTATTCGTCCTGTTATCCCATCTGGGCCTGCAGCTTTCCTAGTGTTTTCCCCCCAAGAACGCTCTCCTCACGCTGTGTTCCGTCAATGAGAGTGTGCTCCTCCCCCGCGGAGGACCCCCTCCCCTCTGCAACAACCGGCGTGCCAGTGACGCCGTTAGCCGGTGAGCTAACGTCGCCACTGTTCGCCCTGAATCTCGCGTAAAAGGAGTTAAGATCGTTCGCAAGGGAGGCATCGGCACTCCCGATTGAGGAGGGGCTGACCTTATAGTCAGTTATCGTTCGTAGTCCCCGCCATAAGCCTCGTGTGTCATTTTGGGCCATCTGTGCCTCCATCTTGTTCACATATCTATTTTTTGCAGCTATCACTTCTTTGCGCAGCCTGTAAGCTGTTGCCTTATACTCCATATATCCATTTTTGTCCATATTTCCAGATGCACGGCCCGAGTTGTAAGCAGCGGTGCAAGCATTCAGGGCAACACGGATTGAGTTGTCAAACCACGGTTTCTGGTTCGGAAAAACCTGAACCTTCTTCGCGGGGACAATGTTAGCTGTTAGCTAACGTTGCTATGAAGCTAACAACAACATTCGTGAATTCACTGACGTCTGGAACTCGACCGGAGCATGTCCCAGTCGACATCATCCAGTGTGTCCTGTAACATGGCCTCTGACTGCTCGGACCACCGCATCACCTCTCGCGGCACTACAGCTGAGTAGACTGAGTTTCTTCCCCTCAGCAGCCCGCCTGGTAAACGAGTCAGGTGTCCCCGTGGGTGGGTCCTGGGCGTTGTAGACAGCGACCCCTACAGTTCGGTCGGGGCGCCTGCTCAGCGAGGGTAGGATCTAGAGAGAGGTAGTGCGACCTTCCACACGTTACACTCTCCCAGTGAGAATCTGCGCGGCCAGGCTGGCTGCACATGCGTCGGAGGAAAGCATGCGACAGTCTCCGGCCTCTCGGACCAAGAGTAGGGGAAAGTGCGCAACAACCAGGAAGGGGGTTGGGAATTGGCATAACGACTAACAGTGGGATGGGAGAAAAATCGGAAAAAGAAGGAGGGGGAAAAAGATTAGAAAAAAATTTAATAAAAAAAACCTGCTTGAAAGGGGTGTAGCAGTGATCCAAATTGTTCCCTCCCCTGGTGGTACATTTGATGTGTTGATAAAAGTTTGGCACAACCATTGTTAGGTTCACTTTATTGAAGTCGCCAACCACCAACCACCATGGCTGCATCTGGATATATGATTTGGTGTCGGTTCAATGAGTCCAACACAGATGGAGAGATTGATATATAGAGACGTAGAGAGGTGGAGAGATGGAGAGATGGGGAGAGAGGTAGAGAGACAAGAGAGAGATAGAAAGGTAGAGAAAGGAGAGAGAGAGAGAGAGAGAGAGAGAGAGAGAGAGAGAGAGCGAGAGAGGATGTGTGATGTCCACCTGTCAACAAGTGGTTTATTATTTATAAAGCAAAAGGAGGGAAGGGGTAGACACTGATATAAAACATATATTTTTTGTAAAAACAGTGCTTTTGGCCCTCAGTGAATAGGCCTTACTGCAATCTTTAAATAGTAGTCAGTACGAGTGCTACGTTTATGGATCTTGACAATTCGCTCCATTAATCATTATGTGTGTGTGTCTGTGTGTGTGTCTTATGTGTGCGTGTGTCTGTGTGTGTGTCTTTACAGTATGTACAGTGTGTTTACCACCCTCCCTCCATCTGTCGTCGTTTTATAAATCATTATGTGCAAGGTTTATGGCAGTGACGCACTTTTACACACAAAAACGCAGAAATATTTATTTACCGTTTATCCCTGTATAGAAACAGACTTCCATCTGGGAAACCAGATTTCATGTTCTTTTGGCTGCTGCTGAATGACATTCACTGCAATACTGAAATACCATCTCTCTCTCTCTCTCTCTCTCTCTCTCTCTCTCTCACTCACTCTGAAATACCATCCTCCCTCTCTCTCTCTCTCACTCACTCACTCACTCACTCACTCAGAAATACCATCTCTCTCTCTCTCTCTCTCTCTCTCTCTCTCTCTCTCTCTCTCTCTCTCTCTATACAAATTTATTTCATATCAACCAGCTGTAGATTTGATTACATCACGTACTGTATATTGTGATATAATGTATATTGAACACATTTCAGTTGTATATAATAATTTGTCTCTACCTATTCAACAGTCCACCTTCCTGCTCAAGGCTATACTGCCATATATACATTATACTGCACATATATATATATATACTTTTTTATTATCCACTTTTTCTCCCCATTTTCTATTTTTCTCCCATCCCAATTTCGTATTATCCAATTCTTCCCTCCCCTGTCTTGAACGTTGCTAGACTATGCCTCCCACTGGTCGGCTGTAGTGAGGACAGAAGCCTTGCATCACGTGTCCCCTCCGGTACACGAGGAGGCAGCCTGTCACATCTTTTCACCGCAGCAGCTCGAACTCTGTGGCGAGGAGTAACGCGTGGGAGGCTCACGCTGCCCCCGCTACTTCCTGCTTCCGCCGCACCGGCGTCACCAAACCAACCTGTAGGAGTCGCTGTCCACAACGTCCAATCCCCACCCACCGGCTTTCCCACCCTCTAACACTGCCAATTGTGTTAGTATGAACGACCGGCCAGCCGGTAGCAACGCCAAGAGCTGGGCTCGAACCCAGCATCTCCTGCGTTAGTGGCGAGCGCCTTGCCCAGTGCGCCAATCAGCCGCCCATATATATATACTTATATATTATACTATACTGCTCATCTCAATCACATTAAAATGTTGCTCATGAATCATAAAAGACAACTTGTTCTTTAAATAGCAGTGTATTTATTCCTGCCCCAAATGAAGACTGACTGGGCAAACACGCGCGCACACGCACACACACACACACACGCACACACACACACACACTTGCCACACCTGAATGAGCTCAGTTGGCATGGGATGTGTGTGTTGGCATGACGACCAACCACTGTTGGCATGGCAATGTTTAGCTATGACAGGAAGTCTATTTCTGTTGACCTAAAGTGTAAGTGTGTGTGTGTAGTTGTACCTAAAGTGTACGTCGTGTGTGTGTGTGCATGCATATGTGTGTGTGTATGTATGTTTTAATATACATGTTTGTGTGTTTAAGAATGTATGTGTCATTATGTATAAGCATGTCCATGCCATTTGAATACAGTATACATCTGTGTGAATGTAAATGTGTGTGCGTGCGTGCGTGTGTGTGTTTGTTGTGTGTGACACAACAAACACTGAGGATGTTCTGGTTTCTAAAATGTAAGTGATTTCCTCTTTATGTTTAGCTTTTCCTGAGCTAATGTGTGTGTCCTTTATATCCGTGAGGGCGAGTTAACCTGTCGCCGGACTGCAGAGCGCACACTGTAGCGCACACACGTGTGCAGTGCCTGTGCACGTACATGTAGGTCCCTAAGTGCGTGCACGTGAATGAGAGGAGAAAGACAGAGGGAAAGGAAAGGTAGTAGAGGATATAATAAAGACACGCTGACATGTCAGACCCATGGCACGTAGACAAGCTACTGTACATGTAGCTCCCCACTAGGTCTGAAAGCAGCACACAGAGAAAAAATTAACAAATAACTTGCCAGCTAAAATGGTCACCTATAACGTTTATTTGACGTACCATGGTGATGATGTGTTGGTGTCTCGTCTCTCTCGTGCTTCGTGGTTTCGATGCAAATGTTTGCAGTTGGTTTCAGAGCTCTTTTGTCTGAGAGACTTCAGTGTGTGAACATGTGTTAAAAAAAAAACAATCAGAGTTCGTACCAGTTACAGTATATAAGGTGTCCCACAGGGATCAATCCCGGGTCCCGTCTTATTTACCATTTATATCAATGATACTGTCTTATATCTGAGTGGATGCCCTATCGTTTATTGTATTGCTGACTCTGTACCATTAGACATTGAGAACCTGAAACTCTCCTTTAATGCTCTGCAAGATGCGCTTGGCCTTAAGCTTGGAGAATGGATCTCAATGCTATCCCGAGATTTAAATTAAGGTTTGAATGAATGAATGAATGAATGAATGAATGAACGAACGAACGAACGAACGAACGAACGAACGAACGAACGAACGAACGAACGAATGAATGAAAATGATGCAATGGACTCCTGGCACTTTGATCATATTAACTCTCTGTACTAAGAACGTCTAAACCTTAATATAAAAGCTCCTGTCTGATGGTGCGCTGACAGCTGCTGCCTTCGTAATAAATCTTTTTCCTGTATTTTAATGTAATCATAGCGCCAATCATTTTGGTAAGTTGACCAATATACTTTATTACCAACCATTTATGCCGGCAGACCATTTGTTTATTTCTCAGTGTGTTGCTCTCAGACCCAATGGAGAGCTAGTTTGCGTATGTTCCATGGGTCTGACATTTCAAGGTGTCTTCTACCTCTGTTCTGCCCATTTCTCACTGTGTCTCTTAGCCTGTGTGTGTGTGTAGTACCTGGTTCTCAGCCTGTGTGCGGGACTGCTCCTCCTGTGCGAGCACTACCTCCCTCTCGGCAGTGATCTGGACGCTCTCCCTCAGAGCTTCCTCCAGCTCCTCTATCCTCTCCTCCTTGTGACGCAGGGAGTCCTACCACACACACACACACACACACACACACACACACACACACACACACACACACACACACACACACACACACACACACACACACACACACACACACACACACACACACACACACACACACACACACACACACACACACACACACACACACACACACACACACACACACACACACACACACACACACACACACACACACACACACGACATTGGTTAGCTGAATATGAAGACAGCAATGAAAAGACAGACTGAAAGAGACAGACTGAGTCTGAAAGGGTTTAGCTGTGGAGACACGACACCATGTAGACGGAATCTGAAAGGGTTTAGCTGTGGAGACAATTGATTGATTGATTGAAAAGTTTATTAACAGATTGCAGAATGGGTACAGTACAGTACAGCTCAATAGATACAATTGTTAAGTAGATGCAGACCAGAGAAAGACTTTCGTCTTGTTTACATCAGGGTCCCCCATTTTCAATTCATCATATGACACACACGACATACAGATAGACAGTACTGCTACATCTATACATTTATGACACATTTATACAAAAAGTGTCCAGAAAAAGAGTGTACCGGTATATACATTTGACATAGAAACTGTACATTGGAGGAGGTTGGGTAGGTGGGGTGGGGTTGGGTGGGTGGGGCTGTACATTGGAGGTGGGCGGGGGGGGGGGGGGGGGGGGGGGGTTGGGTAGGGGACACACACACTGTACACTGTACATTGGAATACTGACAAAGCCATACTTGGTCTTTACTGTACAACTGGGTTAGGACATTTTTAGGGGCCAGTTTCGAATTGCAGTCTCCCGTAGGTGTTCTTTGAGAGTGTTTTTGAAAGTGGGTAGTGATTCACATTCCTTTACAGCTTTGGGTAGGGCGTTCCACATTGATGTGGCATAATTGCGAAACGTGTTTAGTCCCTTGTTTGAGCCGAAACTGGGTTTAACATGATTTGTGGAGCTCCCTCTGGTGTTGTGATCGTGGTATTCACTGACCTTTGGGAAGTATTTTGACATGTACATGGGTACCTTGGTTGTGTAGTGTATCTTGTAGACCAGGCCCATTGCAAGTTTCTGTACTCTGTCGTCTACTCTAAGCCATCCTAGGTTGGCAAAGTGGGCAGGGGTGAGGTGGGTTCTAGGAGTCAGGTCAAGCAGTAGTCTGACTAGTTTGTTTTGAGATGTTTGTAATTTGGTTTTTAGTACCTTTGAGGTGCTTTGGTACCATGAGGTGCAAGCATAGTCGTAGTACCCTTGAATGAGTGTTCCTGCCAGAGTCTTCAGGGTATTCTTGTTTACCAGAGAGGAGATCCGGTACAAGAATCGAGTTCGTTGGTTGACTTTTTTTATTACATTGGATGCCATTTTGTCACAGGAAAGATTAGCCTCTAGGATGGAACCCAGGAAGGTAATTTCATCTTTCCTTGTGACAATATTGTCACCCACTGTAACTGAGAAGCCGTCGGTCTTGCTGAGTTTGTAGGTCCAGCATGACCATGCTGCAGTATTTGCCCGCGTCCACCTCTTGCTTGATGTGGTCATTCAAATAGAGAAGGCATGTGTCAGTGGAGTGGGATGTTCTGAAGCCAGATTGGAATTCGTAGATTACATTTTTTTCCGGGAGGTACTTTTCGACCTGTTCGTATACTATTTTTTCCATGACTTTCGAGATGGATGTAAGGATAGAAACAGGGCGGTAGTTGCCTGGGTCTAATTTGCTGCCCTTTTTGTGCAGGGGTGTTACTCTCGCAATTTTGAAGTCCTTGGGGATGTGTCCCTGTTTTATGGAGAGGTTTATTATGTGTGTGATGACTGGGGTGATGGCGGCTGCTGAGTCTCTGAGGAATTTGGAGGGGATGTTGTCATGGCCAGTGGCCTTGTTAGGTTGGAGGGCGCTCAGTTTTTTTGAGTACCTCATCTGTAGTTACCATTTCCAGTTTGAAGTCGTCTTTGTGGACGCCTAGGTTCTTGTAGTATGCTACTATGTGTTCTACCCCATACTGCCCTGAGTGGGAGGGTAGTTTGTTTACCAGTGTTGTGGCTATGTTTGTGAAGAAAGTGTTTAAGTAATTGGCTACATCCAGTTTGTCTGTGATGAGCGTGTTGTCCGTCTTTATGTTTGAGAACCCGGTTTTAAGTTTTTTACTTCAGCCTAGTTGATTATTGAGTAATTTCCAAAGTTCACATGGTTTATTTTTGTTTTCCTCAATTTTGTCATTGATGACATTTTTTTGCAGTTTCTATCATGTAGTTTACGTCATTTCTTAGTCTGTTTCTTTCTAGTTTGAGTTCAGTCACGTGGGCTTGGAGTTCACTGCTTGTGCTTTTGGTAAGCTTTGACTGACTTTTACGAAACTCAGAGCATTTTTTGTCTCTGGCTTTCATAGCGGTCAGTATTTCAGTGTGCATCCATGGCTCAGCGCGATTTTTTACCCTGGTGGTTCTTAGGGGGGCCATGTTGTTTAGTATTGTTGAGAATTTGGTTTTGAAGCCAAGCCAGGTTTCTTTAACCAGTGTACCATTGAGCTCATCTGACCAGTCCAGGCTCTCCAGTTCAAGGTTAAAGGCTAGAGTAGGTTTTGAGGTCTCTAGATGTGACTGTTTTGAGACAGCCAGCCTTTTGCTTTAGCTTTTTGCGGGTACAGAATATCATATAATGATCACTTAACCCGCATGCTATAACCCCTTTATTGGAGATCTTGGACTTGTCAGAGGTCAGGATGAGGTCAATGGTAGTCTGAATGGATTCACATACCCTTGTGGGTTGGGTGATTAGCTGGCTGAGGCCGTGCAGATCACAAAACCTACTGAAGGCCTTGAAGACGGGTGCTGCTTTACGTAGCATGTCCGTGTTCCAGTCCCCAATAAGGATTTTTATACGCCCTCCACCCCAGCTAAACACCCATCAAATGTGTCATAGAAGCCACTGTGTTCTGGCGGTCTATAGATTGTGCCTATTAGTACTGATTT
Source organism: Notolepis coatsorum (assembly GCF_963971535.1). NCBI lineage: Eukaryota > Metazoa > Chordata > Actinopteri > Aulopiformes > Paralepididae > Notolepis > Notolepis coatsorum. The sequence continues at coordinate 48,086,925 of NC_140179.1, read as the reverse complement.
CGCCCTTTCAAATAAGATTTCAATCCATACAGTTTCAATCTCGTCATGGTTAAGGTCAGTACGGTTGGACGCCACCTCCATACTGTTTTCTATCCCTCCTGACTTGAATAGTCCTCAATTTCAATCTCTGGATCCTGAACAGCACCATGTAGACGGAGTCTGAAAGGGTTTAGCTGTGGAGACACGACACCATGTAGACGGAGTCTGAAAGGGTTTAGCTGTGGAGACACGACACCATGTAGACGGAGTCTGAAAGGGTTTAGCTGTGGAGACACGACACCATGTAGACTGAGTCTGAAAGGGTTTAGCTGTGGAGACACGACACCATGTAGACGGAGTCTGAAAGGGTTTAGCTGTGGAGACATTTACATTTACATTTAGTCATTTAGCTGACGCTTTTATCCAAAGCGACTTACAAGTTCTGTGCGACAAGACAGCAAGAAGGGTATAACTCTATCAGCTGAGTAACAATGTTCATCAAAGTGTTGCGTGTTACAGTGTAGGTTAGTTTATTAGGACAAGTGCATGACATTAAGGTTAGTCGGGGTTAGATTATTTTTTTTATCATTTCAGATAATGACACCATGTAGACTGAAAGGGTTTAGCTGTGGAGACATGACACCATGTAGACTGAAAGGGTTTAGCTGTGGAGACATGACACCATGTAGACCGAAAGGGTTTAGCTGTGGAGACATGACACCATGTAGACTGAAAGGGTTTAGCTGTGGAGACATGACACCATGTAGACTGAAAGGGTTTAGCTGTGGAGACATGACACCATGTAGACCGAAAGGGTTTAGCTGTGGAGACATGACACCATGTAGACTGAAAGGGTTTAGCTGTGGAGACATGACACCATGTAGACCGAAAGGGTTTAGCTGTGGAGACACAACCCGGTTTAATCTGATTGGATTTAGTAACAGTATTATATGGTACTAATTCAATTCACATTCCTCTCACATTCATGAGTACTGATACAACAGTGGTTGAGGTCACCGTTCAGTCATTGCTGCTACCACACTTCTCTCTCTCTCTCTCTCTCTCTATACAGTATATAATATATATATATATATATATCACTCTCTGCCCTCTCTCTCTCTCTATATATATATACAGTATATATATATATATATATATATATATATATATCACTCTCTGCCCTCTCTCCCCCTCTCTTTCTCTCCCCCACCCCCCATCTCTCTCTTTCTCTCTCTACCCCTCAACCTTCACTCCTCTCTCTCTCTTTCTCTCTCTATCTCCCTATCTCTCTCTCTCTCACAAATATAACCCTAACTCTCGTCAACACATTGGTCTCTGATACGACCATCTTGCGTACGCACGCACGCACGCACGCACACACACACACACACACACACACACACACACACACACACACACACACACACACACACACACACACACACACACACACACACACACACACACACACACACACACACACACACACACACACACACACACACACACACACACACACACACACACACACACACACACACACACACACACACACACACACACACACACACACACACACACACACACACACACACACACACACACACACACACACACACACACACACACACACACACACACACACACACACACACACACACACACACACACACACACACACACACACACACACACACACACACACACACACACACACAAACCCAGTTAGCCACCGTGGTCTCATAGGTCTGAATGACTCATAAAGCCAGACAGCTATCAGATTATCCCTAAACCACACACACACAGGCCACTGAGGTTCACGATTACTGGAAGAAATGGCAGAGGGATGGGAGGAGGAGGAGGAGGAGGAGGAGGAGGAGGAGGAGGAGACAAAGATGATATGGGGTGATGGAGGTCAACTATTAAGAAAAGGTGAAGATGGACACACGTTTCAGTATGCTTGTGGGGACTGTCCATTGGCATACCTTCATTCCCATTGGCATACCTTCATTCCCCAACCCCTTCCCTTCACCCTAAAAGGGGAATACCACTCAAATGCTAAATGTTATCGCCATGGCCTACTAAGACAGTTCAATAAATGTATTCTCTCCCCAAAGCCAGAAACCAGAGAAGTAAGAATCACACTTGTCATCAAGTATAAAGTCTGGAGCTGCTCCATAGACAATGAATGGCAGACTGATTTTGTGGACCCACAGAATGTATATATATATATTTATAAAGATAAGATAAGATTTATTTTGTTAGCATTTTTACATATTTTTTCCAGGTCAGACAGGACCGGCAGAGAGAGGAAGGTTGGGAGAAGATATGGGGGAAAGACATGCGGCAAATGGACATCGGGTTTGGGAGTCGAACCCGGGTCGACCGTGTGGCACTGCAGTGCGTTACATGGTGCGCCACCCTGGCGCCCATATATATATTTTTTTTTATATATACAAATTTGCTTTCTTCTATAGTTGTGGTCTCAGTTCTGAAACAGAAGACATGAACTCAGAACATTCCTCCATCTATAAAATATGTCCCAATTCATTGTCTATGGAGCAGCTTCATACTTTATACTTGATGACATTGTACGGTCTTAGACCAGAGGAACAACATGTATGAACGGCCGGTGCTTGTTTGACTCCACTATGACACTATATTTAAATGTAACGTTATGTAACGTTAGAGAGCAGAAGCTCCTAAAAGGCTACATTATGAGGTAGTGAGAATGGCTTATTTTGAGAAAACAGTGTCACAACCCAGCCTGCTGTTACTGTTGCTGTTGTTCTTCTATTGGGGGTAGCAGCTGTCACTCAAGTTCCACTCATGAATATGCTGGGGGGGGGGGGGGGGGGTCACTAATCATCAGCCAAGCTGCAAAGTAGAAAAACGGCGTCTCTTCGAAAATATATGATCACAAAAATATCTATTTTAGGTCAGGGTGGGACGTGAGGTCAGGGTTAACCCTGTCACTACCATACTACCAAATGGTTAACCCTTTCACTGCCACACGACAGCAGTGAAAGGGTTAACCCTTTCACTGCCACACGCCATAAGGTTAACCCTTTCACTACCACACTACAGACGGTTAACCGTGCTGGTTCTTTTGTGTTACTCTATCCCCACCCTTTCAGTCTACAGGTTTCTATCCCTCCTGACTTGAATAGTCCTCAATTTCAATCTCTGGATCCTGAACAGCACCATGTAGACAGAGTCTGAAAGGGTTTAGCTGTGGAGACACGACACCATGTAGACCAGGGGTCTCAAACTCAATTTACCTGGGGGCCGCTGGAGGTAGAGTCTGGGTGAGGCTGGGCCGCATCAAATATTCCACAAAAAAAGGGTTTCAAGTATTCAAAACAAAAGTACAACTGATCCAATCTTCTCAATCTTTAGCAATAACAATTCAGAACATGAACAGTTCTTCAGAAAATGAACGGTTCTTCAGAACATAGGCTTCTCAGTGGTGTCAGTGGACTCATCCACAGCTATGGAAATGCACTGTGCATTTTTTTTATTCTATCACAAGGCTGTTTAATCAAATCACCAGCCAGTATTTCAGTTATTCTGGTTGCTGTGCGATCTGAGGGGGATTTGCTTTTGTTTGCCTTCAAACATGGTCTCCATCACTTCAGTCATACATTATTTTATTATGTATGCATCAGAGAGAGAGAATGGCTTCTTGCCACTGAGTGAGGACTTGGTATCTGTATGATTGTCATATATGTCCTGATGAATTGAAAATGGGGGACCCTGATGTAAACAAGACGAAAGTCTTTCTCTGGTCTGCATCCCCTTAACAATTGTGTGTATTGAGCTGTACTGTACTGTACCCATTCTGCAATCTGTTAATACAGTCAATCAATCAATACACGTCAATTCTAGCCTCCGATCCCATGACGTCATTTATCTCCTGCGGAGTGATGATTATAAAATGAACGTGTTTTAAAGTGTGATGCTGTTTGTCATTTTAACAGCAGATACTTTCTTAAATTCCATTGTCCCCGACAGAGCGTGTGACTGGGAGCTCGGACGGGATGTGTTTTGCTTGGTGTTATTATAGCATTAGCTAAAAAGCTAGCGTTAGCTACGTTACATCAAATCAGATGATGGCCTGTCCTTTCTCCAGTAAATAAGAACGATATTCCATTTGTTCCATCCAGTTTAATAAAGAAGAAAACAATATACAAATAAGTCTCGGACGACTGCAGGTGTATTTACAAGTAGCGTCTCAACTTCCTGTTCCGGTCGCTGCGCTACTGTGCAGGACCGTCTGTTATAGAGGCGCTGTCTAGATATTCTCTATCTCCCCCAGAGTCTTTAACATACTGTGTAAAGGCTGAGAAATAATAATAAACAAACACACAAAAACGTGGACAAATACCTGTATAACCCACACCCAGGCTATGTGACACACACACACACACACACACACACACACACACACACACACACACACACACACACACACACACACACACACACACACAGTCACAAACCCAGTTAGCCACCGTGGTCTCATAGGTCTGAATGACTCATAAAGCCAGACAGCTATCAGATTATCCCTAAACCACACACACACAGGCCACTGAGGTTCACGATTACTGGAAGAAATCATCACTAATCATCAGCCAAGCTGCAAAGTAGAAAAACGGCGTCTCTTCGAAAATATATGATCACAAAAATATCTATTTTAGGTCAGGGTGGGACGTGAGGTCAGGGTTAACCCTGTCACTACCATACTACCAAATGGTTAACCCTTTCACTGCCACACGACAGCAGTGAAAGGGTTAACCCTTTCACTGCCACACGCCATAAGGTTAACCCTTTCACTACCACACTACAGACGGTTAACCGTGCTGGTTCTTTTGTGTTACTCTATCCCCACCCTGTGGTGGTCAGAGGACACGGCTAGCTGTCGCTAGTGGGGCTGAACATGGCTCCTGGCGGCACCTCTGAGCAACATACTGTACACCTCACACCCAGAGGTCAATAACATACAGTGGTCACTTCAATTACCTGCATCCCAGGCATCTGAGTTTGTTCTCTCTCTCTCTCTCTCTCTCTCTCTCTCTAATAATAATTCATTTTATTTGTATAGCGCTTCTCAGGAACCCGAAGTCGCTGACAGTAGGCAGAGAAACAGAGAAAAACAAAGAAACAAAACGCTGCTGGCGGAACAAAACCTTGTAACAAAATGTTTTCTTTTATTTTTTTATCAACTCAGTAGATCATCCTCCATGTGTGTGTGGTTTTACAAAGTCTACACAATGGGAAAGCATTAAACCAATCATCTGTCTAAACCTCGTAACTCTATTCGCCCTCAAATCTGTGTTCGTTTTTTTTCATCTGCTGAAAAGTTGGGTTTTTGGAGTTACGAGGTTTTGTTCCGCCAGCAGCGAAAAGGAACATGATAAGACCACGGGGGAAACAGGGAACACCGCATGATACACAGAAACTCTCTCTCTCTCTCTATCTCTCTCTCTCTCTCTCCCTCCATCTCTATCCCTCTCTCTCTCTCCCTCCATCTCTATCTCTCTCATCATAAGATCCATTTTCCTGACCATTTATTTATCGTCTACTTCACAATATGCTCCCATCCACATCGGTCTCATCCTCCTCTCCTCTCCTCTCCTCCTCTTGGCTACTCTTCTCCTTCTCTCCCCTCTTCTTCTTATCATCTTCATCCTCCTCCCCTCTTTCGCCCCCTCTCTCCTCTCTATGTATGTTTTTCTCCCCCGTCTCTCAACCCCCCCCCCCCCCCCCCCCCATCTCATATATTTGTCCCAAATCTTTCTCTCCTCTCCTCTCCCCATGTCTCCCTCCAGCCCTCAAGTGTCAATCAAAAGAGTTTCACTCCTCAACCTAGCCGTTCTCACACACTCCCCAAGTGAGTGTGTGTGTGTAGGTGTGTGTGTGTGTAGCTGTGTGTGTGTGTGTGTGTGTGTGTGTGTGTGTGTGTGTGTGTGTGTGTGTGTGTGTGTGTGTGTGTGTGTGTGTGTGTGTGTGTGTGCGTGCGTGCGTGCGTGCGTGCGTGCGTGTGTGTGTGCCCGTGAATCCTGCTTGATATTGCCCCGGGCTGTGTTCTGTCAAAGTTGTCAAGGTTTACGGGAAGTACTGCTATAATGACTGATAATATTCAAGAGAGAGATAGAGATAGAGAGGGGGGGGGGGGGGGGGTGGCAGAGAGAGAGAAGGATATGGTGTGTGTGTGAAGGAGAAAGGGAGAACAAGTTGGAAAGCGAGGGGGAGAGTGAGGGAGAAAGATAGAGGGGAGAGGGGGAGAGAGACAGAGGGGGATACAGTGGAAGAGAGAGGGGGAAAGAGAGAGGGATAGATGGAGGAAGAGAGAAGGGGAGACAGAGGGAGTGAGAGAGTAGAGCTCACCTACCCTCTTTCCCAAATCACTCTCACTCCAATCGTTCCATCATCCCTCCATCAATCTCTCCATCACTTCCTGCCTACTCATCAATAATGAACTGTTCCACCTCGTACTCCCCCACCCATCGCCCCCTCCCACTCTCCCCTACTCTTTCTCCAAATGCTCCCATCCTCCCTCCCTCCCTCCCTCCCGGCCCTCCCTCCCTCCCTCCCCTCCCTCCCTCCCTCCCTCCCCTCCTCCCTCCATACTTCCATATTCTCTTTTCTGTCAACTGGCCACCCATCCATCATCCCCTACGGGTGTAGAGAGCTATGAGAAGACATCCTGCAGGATTCGGTACACTTATTATATGATAATTCTAAGTCATAAGTCATAAACTTGGGTTTAAGAGGTGAATTTCTGTCAGGCGTACGCCATATGTGCCGGGAGCAGGGATGAAACGCATGGTGTAAGGTAGTGGTTCTCAACCTGGGGGTCGCAAGGTGATTTAAAGTAAAGTGGATTGCGGTAGTCAGTCTTTATGTTTTATTTTCCATGCTGAAGAATGATAAACACAACTCTGGTCAGCACAGCATTTAACCTCTTAAGCCCCGATCGAGTCGACCCGGATTTATTTCACGTCACAAATAGATCAATAGAGTCAGGGCGGCCGGGTAGCGCAGCGGACTAAGCGTCTGTCTACCAACGCAGAGACAGTGGGATCGAATCCAGCTGCGTTGCCTCCGGCTTGGTCGGCCGTCCATACTGACACAATTGGCAGTGTTCGCGGGTGGGAAACCCGACGAGGGTGGGTCCTGGTCGTTGTAAACAGCGACTCCTACAGTTCGGTCGGCACAGCGAGGGAAGGATCTGGGGGAGGTAGTGTGATCCTTCCACACGTTACACTCCCCCAGTGAGAGTCCGCGCTGCCAGGTGAAAAGAAGCGGTGGGCTGGCTACACATGTGTCGGAGGAAGCATGTGATAGTCTCCGCCCTCCCGGACCGACGGTAGGTGGTAGAGTGCGCAACGACCAGGAAGAGGATTGGGAATTGGCATAACGACTAACATTGGGATGGAAGAAAAACGGAAAAAGGAGGGGGGGGAAAATATATATATATATTTTTTTGAAAAATCAATACAGTCTGTATTAAGTTTCTTTTTCAAATGTAGCCAAGAGGAAAGACCCTAACCCTGTCAAAACAGCAGTCAAAGTGTATATTTTCAGCACTACGTTTATTTACCAATGATTTTAAGTCTTATTAGCGAAAATCTCTGGGCATTGCACCAGAAAACGGACGATTTAGATGCGAGGACGGGAAGTCGTCATGAAATCATTGTAGTCCTAAGAAAGAGGAGACCCAGGGAGCCTGGTGTTACTAAATCCAGATTTAACTCTGCCATTAGAAAGAGGAGATTTTGCCGATCCATAGATAACTTGGCCATAATAAGGTAATTTATAGCCCTGATCAGGGGCGGACCTTCCTACAGGCGATATAGGCGGTCGCCTAGAGCGCCACCCAGAGGGGGGGCGCCCAAAAAAAAAAAAAAAAAAAAAATTCTGTGCAGTTTTGGCGCCCACCTCTATATCTGCAACCATTATTTTTACATAAAAAAAATTCTAACATAAGGGAAAATGAGCCAAAAATCTAAAACGGTCGGTCGGTCTGAGCCTCAGCTTTAGGTGTTCACAGTCAGAAACATGCTAGAGCGCTGTGCATTGATGGGTATCGGTCAAGTGTTTATAGAATTGAACATTGAGGAAAGAAAGACTAACGTTAGAGAACTATGAAGAAAAAAGCAGTGGTGAATCTCGCCTAGGGCGCCAAATGGGCTAGGTCCGCCCCTGGCCCTGATATTCTATATTCTATATTCATATTTCCATGTGTCCAGATGGAAAAAGTCAGTACTGTATCTACAAAAAACCATGTAAATCATCTTCCATTTGTTCATTTGCTTAGATGTTTAGTGCACTTGATCTCAAGAGAGTGCTGAATGAGCTCAGTGGCAATTCTTCACTTGTGGTCAATGTTAGCATGTTGTCAAGCATAGTAACAGACACAACATTTCTGACACTGTGAATACATTCCCTGATGTCCCTAGATACCAAAAACATGCAATGACGTTGACTTCGTTGGCAGACGAGGCTGGCGTTGTCCAGTTGACACATTACAGACCATGATGCTATGATAACGTTAGTAGCTAAAGCTACTGCATGTAAACAACTCGATTCAACTGAGGAAGTCGAGAAGGTACCACACGCTAAACCGTCCCCGGACCCCACAACCTAGTATAGACAGTTCCAACTTCAGTGTGTGAATTACGTTAATCCACAATTACTCAACTGCACTCAATATTTAAATACCAATGCTAGTCTAAATAAATGTAGACAGACAATGTACGTATTAAAAAATAAAAATAATAATAATAATGCAATAAAAGTCTGAAAATGAAGGGATTATGTCCATGAGTGTCATTTTTAGAAATTAAGGCCTGCCTCTTATATAAGCCTCTCTCTAAAAAAGGCCTGGTGCTCTTTGCAGCTGAGGTAAATAGAAGACCCATCTTATATTTGAGGATTTACGGTATGTACTATTAGGCCAAATTTTCAGAAATGGCTAGGGCTTAAGAGGTTAAAGAGACATTGCTGAGGGGGGCAGCTTGGATCTGGGGGAAATAGCAAGAACCTCTGCACGCGTTACGTTCCCCAGTGAAAACAACTCACTGTCAGGTGAAAAGAAGCGGCTGGCGACCCCCCAGGTATCAGAGGAGGCATGTGGTAGTTCTACACCCTCCCGAGGCCAACGACCAGGAAGGTAATTGTCATAATGACTAAATTGGGATGGGTGAAAAATACAGAAAGCCCAAAAATAAATAGAAAAAAATTAGATATCGCTGCATGAATGCATGTAGGAAACAAACATTTACACATTCAATTCAATTAACTCGATTGATTCATTGACAAAGTCCTAGTCAACTAAGAATCGACTTTAGAGTCTTTAGTTGAGGACAGATATAGCAAAGACATATACAAATACATCATCATGTTTACAATCTTTAATATAGATGATTAATTTCTTGTGAAATAATGGATAGTCTAAAATCTGAGTCTAAAGAACATCCTCTAATCATTAATCAAGTTCAATAGGCTGAACATACAAATAATTTTAAATAAAATATAAATAATATATTTTTTTTATATTATAAAATACAAAGTATTGATTGACAGAATATACTATATGTCTTCATCCATCCAAACCTCCCTGTCATCACTCCTCTCCTCCTCTACATATATTCATCCTCTTCCTCTTATTTAATCTATTCTATACTTCATTCGTTCTCTTGTACACCCATCCACCCACCCGTCCACTCATCCATCCATCCATATATCCACCCATTTATCCATCCATATCTCCACTCATCCTTCAATCCATCTCTCTAACCGACCACCCACCAATTAATCCTCCCACATTTTTCCAAGGAGATCAATAAAGGAATATATTATATTATATCTCCATTCTCCACCAATCTATCCATCTTTCTATCCATCAATCAATATCAGCATCCTTCTATCATCCATCTCTATTCATTCCATCCCTCCCTGCCTCCCCTCCATCCACCCATCATCCCTCCATACATATATGAATCTCTCCATCCATCTCTCCATCCACCCTCCCTCCCTCTCTCCCGCCACACCTTTATCTGTTGAGAGCTTTCGTTCAGGTTGTCTTCTCGTTTCTTAGCCTCCTCCATCATCTGGGCGGTCCTGTTCTTCTCCTGCTGCTCCTTGTGTTTCAGACCGGCCACCTTCTTCGACTGGTCCTTCATCTGCCTGCACACATGACGGAGGACAGAGAAAGAGAGGGAGACAGGGGGAGAAGAAATGGGAGAGAGATATTATTCACCTTGTGTTTCTAGGACCCTGCTAACTTGCTGCTTTTATAACCCCACTTCCCTGCGCCTGCGATGCTCCATCTAGAAAGGCTTTGAGGTTCCACATTTTCTTGTTCTCCACAATCACCTTTGTTACCGGGATGAGAAAGAGCTAGTCGAGCCGTTTTGTCCACATAGATGTAGATCATAGTTATTTTTGTTTGAGAATATCCATACTATACTATAATAGCTACCGTAGCACCGTCACCACAGATGTCGGCAACCGGGAATAGGATTACGACGGCGGGACAAAATGAGGTGAACATTATGGGAATAGTGCTTCAGGGCCGCTTCGTTAAGACTGATCCTTTGTAGGACGACAGAGAGAGAGAGACCCCCCCATTCCCACCAGTCCCCCACTGCCCCAGCTCAACCGCCCTCCATTTTTAGAGCCTGTAGGACCCGCTTAATCCAACTGCTATGTGTACCGTCGGTGGGGGGAGACATGCTTCCACTTCAGCAATATTAAACATCTAGCTACTATACAGTTCAAATCTCCCTGGGTGGTTAGTATAATTTAAGGATTTCCAGAGAAGATTATAATAAATCAGTAGGGGAAAAAGTCTGATAAAGGAAATACAAGATACTTAATCACAGATTTTAAGTCAAACGCATAACAATCCAAACTGCCACATTTTACAGTACAGTGTCTAGTGGACAGTTCATTCTAGGGCTGGATGACACACCAAAGAAATCACCAATACAGACATTATGAATATCTTAACCACAACAACCTGGTCCTCAACACGTCAACAAAACCAAGGAGCTCATCGTGGACTTCAGAAAGACTGGAGCTGAAAGGTATGGGTTCTTACCTATCTCGATGTGATTTATCTAGAGATATCTACAGCACAAATCTTAGGTGTTAATGAAGCCAGCATAGCAATCTGGTTAGATGTGGTGAAGAAGATAAAAGGGAAGCATATGAACTTGTAATCCCTGATGTTAAACGGAATAGTGGATGTATAGTCCAAAAGGGGGTCCTGAGGGGGGGGGGGGGGGGTGGAAGGGGAGGGAAGGGGAAGGAAAGAGTGAGGAAGAGCGAGCAAGAGAATATGTATTGTATTGTATTTATTATTTTTATGTCTTTTAATCTACTTTATTTTTATTTAATTACTGGACTGTCATTATTGCTATTATTATGTCGATCATTATCCTGTGATGTATCATAGATTTCTACTATTAATGTATTGTTTGTCTAGTTTTATGTTAAAAAAGGGGAAAATAAAAAAACATTTGTTCAAAAAAAGAAAAAAAACTGGAGCCCTCCCTCAAAAGGGACAGAGGTTGAGCGTGTCTCCAGCTTCAAATCCCTGGGTGTCTCACATCATCTGCAAATCAAGAGCCGGCAGAATAATGAAAGACCCTCACCACCACAACAACAGCCTGTTCAAGCTGCTGCGGTCAGGCAGACGCCTGCGAACACCAGCACCTAGGACAGAGAGACTTCGGCTCAGCTTCTTCCCCCCAGGCCATCAGAGCCTTGAACACTGAACTCTCCACACACAAGCACACACACAACACACACACTGTGGTGTTATGGTCACTTTACAGAAGGAAAGGTCACTGTAACTGCAGCGGTGATGTCATAATAGAACCGGTTAGAACAGGCTAGAATGCTCTGGAACATTGTGACGTCATAATAGACCGGCCATAGTGTATAAATAGGGAGACCCTATAAGGTTCGTCCCTTCACTTCTCCACCATCTTCAGACAAGCCACATCGACACCAGAGCTCCTAACTGTCCTCTCATATTGCATGCAGTCAACAAGGTACGTTTGGGGCCGTAATGGGCTTGTAGTTAAGTTCATTGGGTTAACAACCACCCTTGCAACGACCGATAAATTGTATGTATGTTGTTATGGTTTGATCCGTGATTGATTGTATTTCATGTATGTTTTCACAGTTTTACGGTTCGGAATAAAGATGTTCTCTTCGAACGGAAATAAAGCCAATCAGTAAACATCAAAGACGAGTTGCTTCATCATTGCAAGAGATGCGGTTACAGTCACTTTAAGAATAGTATACGGTAGTATAACTTGAGATTGTATAATATAGCATTGTATAGCAGTGTACATAAAGACCCAGTGCCTCATCCGTAGCTAACAGTGTATTGCACTACCTCAGGACCTAGCATGTCTTACCATGCTCCGTAATTAACTCATGTACATATACCGATATGCCCTACTTTGATTACTTGTATTATTGCACAATGTCATTCTATTGGATTCTTATTATATTATTATATATTATTTATTTTTTTGTATCCACTTTTTCTCCCACTTTTCTATATTTTCTCCCATCCCAATTTCGTATCATCCAATTCAACCCTCCCCTGTCACGAACGCTGTTTCTTGCCTCCCACAAGCCGGCTGCAATGTGGACTAATTCATACATAGCACAAGTCCCCTCCGGTACTTGAGGTAACAGCAGTCGCATCTTTTCACCTGCGCAGCTCGATCTCTCAGTGGCGAGGAGTAACGCGTGGGAGGCTCACGCTGCACCCGACACTTCCTGATTCTACTGCGCAGGCGCACCAACCGACCTGTAGGAGTCGCTGTCCACAACGCCCGATCCCCACCCTTCAGTTTCCCTCCCCGTAATACGGCCAATGTGTATTACTGTGGACGACCAGCTAAACTGAAAGCAAATGTGGAGCGCTGGGCTCGAACAGGCGAGCCCAGCGTCTCCAGATTTCGTGGCGAGCGCCTTGCCCACTACGCCACGTAGCCGCCCATTATTATATATTCTTTTTTTTTTTGATCCACTTTTTCTCCCATTTTTCTATTTTTTCTCCCATCCCAATTTCGTATCATCCAATTCAACCCTCCCCTGTCACGAACGCTGTTTCTTGCCTCCCACAAGCCGGCTGCAATGTGGACTAAGTCATACATAGCACAAGTCCCCTCCGGTACTTGAGGTAACAGCAGTCGCATCTTTTCACCTGCGCAGCTCGATCTCTCAGTGTCGAGGAGTAACGCGTGGGAGGCTCACGCTGCCCCCGACACTTCCTGATTCTACTGCGCAGGCGCACCAACCGACTTGTAGGAGTCGCTTGTTCACAACGTTCGATCCCCACCCTTCAGTTTTCCCTCCCCGTAATACGGCCAATGTGTATTACTGCGGACGACCAGCTAAACTGAAAACAATGTGGAGAGCTGGATTCGAACACGCGAATCCTAGCGTCTCCACACTGGTGGCGAGTGCCTTGCCCACTACACCACCTAGCCGCCCTCCATTATTATATATTCTTATTGTATTATGCACAATCGTTGCGGGCAAGATCCCCCGCATTTCATCGTATACTTGTGTGCCGTGACAAATAAAACTCTTGACTTGATCTCCGAGGACCTGGAAACCCTCTACACCTCGTCACTGGTCCAGAGAGCTCACCACTGGAACCCTCTACACCTCGCCTGGAACCCTCTACACCTCGTCACTGGAACCCTCTACACCTCGTCACTGGTCCAGAGAGCTCACCACTGGAACCCTCTACACCTCGTCACTGGTCCAGAGAGCTCACCACTGGAACCCTCTACACCTCGTCACTGGTCCAGAGAGCTCACCACTCTTCCATACAAGACTGAGGAAAGCCCATCTTTGATTTCTGGTGAACTTTTCCCGGTGCGCCATAGAAAGTGTCCTCACTAACTGCATCACGGTCTGGTACGGCGACCGCTCCGACTCGGACCGGAAAGCACTGCAGAGGGTGGTGAGTGAGAACCGCCCAACGCATCACTGGTCCATCACTGCCTGCAAGTGACCCTATTCAACACAAACACTGACCCTATTCAACACAAACACTGAGGAAGGCATTGTCTCTCATCGTCCCAACCACGGACTGTTTGCCCTCCTTCCCTCTGGGAGGCACTATGGGAACCTACATTCCAAGTCAAGCAGGCTAAGGAACAGCTTCTTCCATAGATATATATAGAACACTAGATAGCTTACCCGCGCTGCCGGCCAATGGAGAGCGATGTCGTCGTAGGGCGGCCATCTTGCCCTAGGCAGCTCAGCTACTGATCACATTAATGTCTATGGTGCATGTACTATTTAAATAACCATAGATTGCTCAATTCTTTACCGATTTTCAAACGGGTTGGTTTGCTATAAACATCAAAGATGTAGTTATGATACTGCATACTTATAATACATTTTTTTTTAAGATGTTTTTTTACAAACTGCTTGAATCATAGTCACGTTAATAATGCTTGTAATAAACCAAATCCGTCAATATTTCAGCGAGTTATGAGTATTTTTGTCTGTGCAGATCACTCACCCTCACTCAAGGCTGATTGGGGCAAGATGGCGGCGGTTCAGCGACGCTGGTGACTCCGCCTTAAGCTATCTAGTGTTCTATATATATCTATGGCTTCTTCCGCTAAAGCTGTCATCTCTCTGAACTCTGTACCATGGTGACAGCCCCCCCCCCCCCACTCTGGTTAGATACCAACTTTGTTTTGCTGTGCTGTACTTGTGCTGTACGATGACTTCGATCTTATCTTGAATCTAATCTATCTCTAAGGTCTAAGGTATCTCCAGCAGATTACAGCCGTTTAATTATCTGTCCCTTTATTTCAACTGAATGTACAACAACTAATCGCATGCCGACAGATAAACATGTTGACAGAGGGCCATGTGGTAGAAGGTGGAATTCGCGCCGGTGCTAAAAAAAAAAAAAAAGGAAAAAGAATGATCGTTTCATTTATCGTTACCATGGTAAATGTCATAATATATGCTATGTGGATTTCAGGTCATACCCCCCCGATCATAGTCCATTCCCATCAGTAGCCGACCTTATCTTCATTGAGACCATATTGAGACAGGCTTTACACAGAGAGACACAGGGGAGAAGTTATGGCGGGATCTGATCTCAGGCCAGCAAGGGAAGCACATGTTCCAGAGGTCTTAACCACTAGAACGTCTCACTCAATCTCTTCCCAGTGTTTTGTTGCCGCTTAATCTAACTTCAGTCATAACGATTCCAGCCATGCGCCAGATGACAGCTGTACCAGGGTTTAGTGAGTTCAGAGAAATCTGTTAACGTGCATCCATCCTGAGGATGAGGTCTGAGGTTCGGGTGCCGGGAAGCAACGCCCTCAGGGGTAACATTGGGATATGGGGGGAAGGAGAGAGCGAGAGAGAGAGAGAGAGAGAGAGAGAGAGAGAGAGAGAGAGAGAGAGAGAGAGAGAGAGAGAGAGAGAGAGAGAGAGAGAGAGAGAGAGAGAGAGAGAGAGAGAGAGAGAGAGAGAGAGAGAGAGAGAGAGAGAGAGAGATGGAGAGAGAGACACAGACAGTGAGTCATCCCTTACAAAAAAAGTATCTTGGAATTTCCATCATTTATTTTGGGTCACAACCATGGCAATGGTCAAAATATGATGCCAATACTACCATCGATATCATGGTTGAAATAATGGATTATAACCATGTTATTATTACCATGGTATTATTCAAGTCCAAAAGTGAGTCCTTTACCACCGCGATATTATGGCAAATTATTTATACAACGTAGGCCTACCACGGAAAATATCATCAAACCACTGTATCATGATGCATTTTTACAGAGGATAGAGTGGGATATAGAGACAGAGAGAGACACACATACACCTAAGCATTAGCGAGTACATTGTTTTTATCTTTCTAATTTCACAGATCAATTGATAATTTTGTATAATGATAACGTGATTTGATATGATGACTTCGCATTCCATTGTTCTCATTATTGTCGCTGTTCCAGAAATAGGGCTCAGGAAGCTGACGGTCATATTTCTGGGGCATGGTGTAGATAGAGGGTCCCTCTGGCGGCCTGTGTGTGTTGACAGCAGGATTTGTGATTCTTGTGTGAAAAGCTGCCACAGAAAAGCTCACGACCATCGCGGGATAAAACCCCCACCCTCTTATTTCTCCATCCCTTCCTCCAGTTTTCTCTATGTAATAGAATACCGTACGAGTGATTAGTGTTGTCAAAAATATCGAAAAATCGATACATATCGATTCTGAATATTTAAAACGGTTTCAATACTCATTTCCCACAATATCGATATTTAATTATTCATAAAAAAGATTATAAGGAAGTTGCATTGTTCATTGCAATACCTGTAATAGTACAGTAGTCCACACACACAGTTCCGTTTGTCAGGTACATGCAACACAGATTACAGTGTTTACATCTGTCTGCTTGAGAAAATACCATGTTCTGCAATAAAAATGATTGAAGTGAGATGAACAGTTATTTTTAAATGTGTGATCTAAAGATAAACAAAGGGTTTTAAAGTGTTATATTTATCTTCTCTTATAGTACCAGAGAGAAGCTGAGGAGAATCAACCAGCAACAAAAGCAAAAGTTATAAAAATAAGAAATAAAATAAAAAGAAATTTGTACATTTTAAGATTGAACCTTTTTCCCTGTGGTATCGAAAATGGTATCGAATATCGATACATTTCAAGGTATCGTATCGAAGTTCGAAATTCCAGTATTGTGACAACACTACGAGTGATTCTCTATAGATGACGACCGGACTGTTACACCTAGCGGCGGTCTAACTTCCCCAGCCCGATGGCTTTGACATTGTAAGAACACAGTCTTATATAGGCCCCTCTCACAGCAGCCCTTTTGACTTTTCATCAATGGATGACTTAAAAAAAAAGAAAAAAAGACGTAACCATAATATCGAGGCATATATGGACAATATATCAGTGTTGGTTTTTGTGTGTGTTTTTTCTGATGTAGACCTATCGACTTAAAAAACGCACTATATGTTATATGGCTTAATTCACCACAAAATATATCTCAATGTAAGGTTATTTTCCCAGAAAGGCCTATTCTCCCATATCAGATATGAATTACCGTAATTTTCGGACTATAAGGCGCACCTGAATATAAGCCGCAGCAGCTAAATTGAATGATGTGTACATATATAAGCCGCACTGGACTATAAGCTGCAGGTGTTTTAATGTTTAATTACCATATGTAAGGGTTTGTGCACAGAGGGGATTGTCGGGAAAGAGATGGCTGTTTGAGGAAGCTCCCATTTATTAACATTTTTGTTTAAACAGTAACGGTAGCTAGGTACTAACGTTAGCTCACGGAACGATAGCTAGTTAGCCAACGCTAGGTAGGTACTAACGTTAGTTCACTGAACGATAGCTAGTTAGCCAACGCTAGGTAGGTACTAACGTTAGCTCACGGAACGATAGCTAGTTAGCCAACGCTAGGTAGGTACTAACGTTAGCTCACGGAACGATAGCTAGTTAGCCAACGCTAGGTAGGTACTAACGTTAGCTCACGGAACGATAGCTAGTTAGCCAACGCTAGCCAGCACCTGCTAAATTGAATGCCAAACTGATGCTATCAGACGTTGATATCAGGAGCTATCAGTAGCTAGCCAGCTAGATAACATTAGACAATGCCTCATGTATTAAACTAAAGTGAATAGTTGACTGGGTCATTTTGTTTAATGCTTCAGTTATGTTGAAAGAGGAGCTCTGAGCTGCTCATGCACTCGACTTGCCGTAAGGGTTTGTTGACGTGGGTCTGTGAGGGGGAGGAGGAGGGGCAAGGTGTGCACTGCTGCAGCAGATTTAGGAGTCTGATCTGACAGACACAGAGCTGAGGGAGCGCGCCCAGTTAGCTGTAAAAATCCATAGATTAGCCGCACCGTTATATAAGCCGCAGGGTCGAAAAATGGAGGGAAAAAGCCGCGGCTTATAGTCAGAAGATTACGGTAGCCTTCTTCAGTCTGCGCTGTCCTTTCAGCACCACACTTGTGCAGAGATGTACGTTCACTCTCTGTTGTGAGGTTCTACTTTAAAAATAAACCAGCGGAGATTAATATCTATTGTAAAATTGATATCCGTTCATTGACGGATCAATAGTTGCATACTGTTCACAGCCTAGTTATGCAGCGCAATCTTCAATCCACAGGGTACAGGTTTTTCCATTCCTTACTATAGGGGAGCAGTGACAGGTGGGACAGCAACCTACATTACAGGGCTCCGTAAAATGAAAACTTCCACCACTTTCAATGGTTTACAGAATTACAAATTACACATTTGGAAAACAGTACTGCTACATTTTTATTTTATTTATAAAGTTTTTAATAGGCAAACAGTAGGGGTGTAACGATGCATTGATGCATCGATTCTAATGGGACGATTCAACTGCATCGATTTGAAAATGTTAGAATAGATTATAATCTGATTCTAAATTAATCGAAAAAAATATAATAAAAAAAAAGGGGGTTTTATTGACCTATAGTCCATTCATGCTGAGTGAATCAGTTCCCCCAGCCACATTTGTGTATTAAATTTTTTTTGGGGAATTAACTGAAATTAATCAAATCGAATCGTGGTCAAATGAAGAGATTTCATGATGTATTGAATCGTTGCCTGAAGAATCGTAATCGAATTTAATCGTTGTGAGGTCGCATCGTTACACCCCTAGCAAACAGTAACGCTTTGAATAGGCTATTGTGGCAAACAGTAACGTTTGAACTGTATTGACAGACCCCCTCCGACACACACAGACAGAGGGACAGAGAGAGAGAGGGACAGAGAGAGAGAGAGAGAGGGACAGAGAGAGAGAGAGAGAGGGACAGAGAGAGAGAGAGAGAGAGAGAGAGAGAGAGAGAGAGAGAGAGAGAGAGAGAGAGAGAGAGAGAGAGAGAGAGAGAGAGAGAGAGAGAGAGAGAGAGAGAGAGAGAGAGAGAGAGAAACCATCAGAGTCATTCCTTGTGGGAATGTGAGAGCAGGTTTTAATTCACGTTAATCTGTCTTGGCAGCCATTTTGGCTCCGTCACAGCGATATCATGTTAGCGCTCCAGCTTGACTTGATCAAGACAGACTCACAGTCAGTCAAGAGACACAGATGGAAACCTGACCTATCTGTCCCAGTTCTACCGAGTCATTATGACACAACAACCGCAAAGAGCCGTCCCTCCAGCCGCCGAGGCAGACAGACGGAAGCACACGCACACACAGACACACGCACACACATTCACACACAGACACACGCACACACAGACACACGCAGACACATGCACACACAGACACACGCACACACCATCGCTATCATGGTGATCATATGCGTGCGCATATGTACGTACACACAGATCTTCTCTACCCTCACCATGACAATAAAGTGACTGTCTACAACTGAGCCTTGAAACAGATGCAAGTTTGACATGCACTCTTGCTCGTACACACACACACGCCATTCTACCATTCTAATGAAAAAGACATCAGCGAAACAAAAACAACAAAACTAAACAGCTGACTAAGACATGATAAATGGAATTTATTTTCAGTTTTAATATGAGCCATTCCTCTGTGATTGTGTATGCGTGCATGTGTATGTATGTGTGTGTGTGCGCATGTGTGTATATATCTCAGTGTAGTCGGTGTGTCTGTGCTAGTTTTGATGCATGCATGTGTGTGTGTCTGTGTTTGTCTATCTCAGTGTAGTGTGTGCTACTGTTGATACAAGTATGTATGTGTGTGTGTGTGTGTGTGTGTGTGTGTGTGTGTGTGTGTGTGTGTGTGTGTGTGTGTGTGTGTGTGTGTGTACGTAGGTACGTGTGGCTGTTATCTTACATTCTTACAGGATGATAGAAGCTCTGTATCCTCTTACAGTAAAGCTCTAACTGTGCGTTGATGGGAAATCTGCAGTGAACTCTACATAACTCAGTTCCCATTGAAGCTCAGTGCCGAGACGGTAGAGGTCAATACATGTCTCACTACATCAAACACGCATGGGACTGCGTTCTGGCGGCAACTTCTGTCTCAAAACTGTTCAGTAACACTGGGAATGTGTTTGTGTGTACCCTTCGTGTAGCGCTATACAGCGTTATACTGTGGTGTTATGTGGTAGACTCACTGTGGTGTTATGTGGTAGATACTGTGGTGTTATGTGGTAGAGACTGTGGTGTTATGTGGTAGATACTGTGGTGTTATGTGGTAGATACTGTGGTGTTATGTGGTAGAGACTGTGGTGTTATGTGGTAGACTGTGGTGTTATGTGGTAGAGACTGTGGTGTTATGTGGTAGAGACTGTGGTGTTATGTGGTAGAGACTGTGGTGTTATGTGGTAGAGACTGTGGTGTTATGTGGTAGATACTGTGGTGTTATGTGGTAGAGACTGTGGTGTTATGTGGTAGAGACTGTGGTGTTATGTGGTAGACTCACTGTGGTGTTATGTGGTAGAGACTGTGGTGTTATGTGGTAGAGACTGTGGTGTTATGTGGTAGAGACTGTGGTGTTATGTGGTAGATGGTGTTATGTGGTAGACTGTGGTGTTATGTGGTAGATACTGTGGTGTTATGTGGTAGACTGTGGTGTTATGTGGTAGACTGTGGTGTTATGTGGTAGAGACTCAAGTTCAAGTTTCAAGTTTCTTTAATAGTTGTCATACAGAAGTACAGAATACTTTTATACAAAATGCTTCTTACTGTTACGCTCCAGAGACTGTGCTAGACAAGATAAGTATCAATAACATAGTATAGCATGTATGTTGTGAAGGATCAGATTAAACCGAATATATATATTTATTTATGGATATATATTTAATAGTATTTGTATATCGTTTGATATCCCTTGTATATTCTTTGTACATATACACTGAATATCCCTTTAGTCTACTACAGCCCATAATAGTTCATTCTCTCATTGGACAAGAACCTGGCGCCAGCAGACAGGCCCCTTGAGTCAAGTTCAATAGTGCCGACGAACATGTCCCAACTAGCCCCGGTTCCGCGTAGGAATACGGCTACCGAAATACGAATGGTACTATTTGTTCACCGTGCATATAAATAGGGCGCAAGTAAAGTAGACTTTCTTTTAGTCCATTAGTCCTTTACCCTCCAACCTAGTAACAGACGTGAAGCCTCACCCACGACCCACGTGTGGTGCAGTATGGCCTATTTTGGCCCCAGAATAGGCATTGAGACCTCGTGTAAATTCATAGCTGAATTGTCATAGTTTGGCACTGTACCGTCGAGTGGGACGTATTTCTATTAAGTAATAATAGTCTATTATGTATGGTGCATCGTTCGGTTAGAGTTCTAAAGTGAGCAGCACCCCCATCGTTTCCTCGCGTTATCTAGAGTCTTAACCAGGCTGGGCAGACCACGCGTGGTGCTTTCATCCGAGGAGTTCTGGGCGAGGACGAGTGGACCTGCACATTGGATTACCTACCCGGACGACTGCTGAGCCTATACGGCATGGAATATCTATTTGCTTTGGGTGCTTTGATTTGTGGAGCGGATAACAGCCAACGCCAGTGAGTGTTGGAATTACCCCCGAGAGGAGCCCAGGTGAGACGGCGCTCAACCCAGACCGAGGCCGCCTCGCTTCTCCTTCGTTGTGGACCTACAGCTACCGTCTACAAGAGGGCCCAAGTGTATTCATCTGTGGATCAAGATCCTGCGGGCACTGTTTTCTGTACCTGAATTCTCCCCAGGAATCGTTGGCCAGATGGGATGCAGCTGACGGCTCTCCAAACCCCCCCCCCCCCCTTACTGACTTACAACCAGCAGGACCCCTTTAGTATCCCGCTATAATCCTTAAGTACCATCGCTATAGATCCCTAAAGAACCAGGTTGTATACTTGCTTCCTGCGTAACCAGAGATTGGACATTCAGTGTTGATTTGCCTACGAATACTCATTTGCCTTACAAGTGCATTCAAATCATAAATGTAATTAAGTGAATGTTGTATATACCTTTTGCTATATTAAACCTTCGACTGTTATATTTGTGTGGACCTGATTTCATATGTGGGAAAGTGTTCATCATACTTAGATATCGTGTACTGGATGGCCAGAAGTTAAAGTACATCAAGCGGTAGTGGTTTAATGATACCATACTTATCAATACAGTCAGGGAATTGTACCCCTCAGTTACAATGTAAATTAGAAGTAGAAAATTAGGTCACAGTGTTCAGTATAGACATATGTACAATGTTCGATGCAGAATAGACGTAACTGAGTTACCATATAATATACAATACTATGCAGTGTACTAATATACAATACTATATAGTGCAAAGCAGAAATGGGATGAGGTACAATTTAGGTACAATTTACAGTAAGGTGTACGAGTTGTAGTGCAATCCTTTATCAATAAATATAAAGTGTGGGGAGTGGGTGCTACAGTGTGTTTGTTTAAAGTGAGTGTGTGCTATAAAGTGTGGGGAGTGGGTGCTACAGTGTGTTTGTTTAAAGTGAGTGTGTGCGTGTGGATGTGTGTGCTATGTGCGTTTGATGGTTGTTGTGTAGTGTTCATTGTTCGTTGAGCAGCCTGATGGCCTGGGGATAGAAGCTTCTTCTGAGTCTTTCTGTGCTCGCCTTGAGACTCCGGTATCGCTTGCCTGACCGCAGCAGTTCAAAGAGGCAGTTGTTCGGGTGACTGGAGTCCTTAATGATTCTCTTAGCCTTGCCCCTGCACCGCTTGTTGTAAATGTTCTGGAGGGTGGGGAGCCCCCCTCCAATTGTGCGTTCGGCTGAACGCGTCACTCTTTGTAGTCTGCTTCGGTCTTGTGCAGTGCTATTCCCAAACCAGGAGGTGATGTTGCCAATCAGGATGCTCTCTATTGTACATGAGTAGAAGTTCTTAAGGATCTTCTGACTGACTTGGAACTTCCTTAGGCGCCTGAGGAAGTAGAGGCGTTGTCGTGCCTTCTTCACAACACTGTCAATGTGTGTGGTCCATGTCAAGTCCTCGGATATGTAGGCTCCGAGGTACTTAAAGCTGTTCACTCTCTCAACCGGTGCTCCGTCGATGCTGAGGGGGCTGTAGTCCTTGACCCCCGACCTTCTGAAGTCCACAATCATCTCCTTTGTTTTGCTGACGTTCAGGGAGAGGCTGTTTTCCTGGCACCATCCCGCCAGGACCTTGACCTCATCCAGGTAGTCCCTCTCGTCGTTTGCAGAGATCAGGCCCACCACCACTGTGTCGTCAGCAAATTTGATGATTGTGTTGCTACTCCGCTGAGCCACACAGTCGTGTGTGTACAGGGAGTAGAGGAGGGGACTCAGAACACAGCCCTGGGGGGCCCCTATGTTGAGGGTGATGGATGAGGAGGTGCAGTTGCCTGCTCTCACTACCTGGGGTCTGCCCGTCAGGAAGTCCAAGACCCACTGGCAGAGGTCATAGTTCAGGCCCAGGTCCCTGAGCTTGGCTATGAGTTTGGAGGGGACTATGGTATTGAATGCCGAGCTGTAGTCGATGAATAGCATTCTCACATAGTTCCCCTTCCTCTTGTCCAGGTGTGATGCTGCTGTGTGCAGCACATGGGCTATGGCGTCCTCCGTGGACCTGTTGGGGCGGTATGCAAATTGCAGGGGGTCCATGTTGATGGGGAGGGAGGAGCAGATGTAGCCCTTTACTAGCTTCTCGAAGCACTTCATGGCTATGGAGGTGAGAACTACAGGGCGGTAGTCGTTGAGGCAAGCAGGCTTGGATTTCTTGGGTACAGGGATAATAGTGGACTTCTTCAGGCAGGTGGGGATGACAGCCTGTTCTAAGGACAGGTTAAATATGTCAGTGAATACCGGGGACTGTGGTGTTATGTGGTAGACTGTGTGGTGTTACAGTATGTGAAGTTGGGAACTCGGTTCCAATCGATTAATCATCAAAATCATGTGTCTATTAGTCGACTAACGATGTCTATGGTCGGGGACAATCCTACAGAACCCCCCACCAGTTGGGGTTTGAACCCAGGACCTTCTTGCTGTGAGGCAACAGTGCTAACCAACCACTGCACCACCGTGCCGTCATGCATGTTGTCAACATCGTATTGTTAACTGTTGAAAGGCTTATTATTATGCGGAATACCTTCTGTGTATAAATCCCCGGTGGGCACGGTGCAGAGTACAGGTTCAGTACGAGAGTCCTTGTGGGACCCGTTCTAAACCTTATCAGACGGGAACAATAATGACCCGAGATGCAACAAAAACTAAATGGGAGACCGGGTCAAAACTGCTATTGCAACTGAATACCCAAATCTTCAGGAATGGAGGGGGGGGGGGGGGGGGGGTGTGTGTGTGTGTGTGACAGGTCATAAATGGGTAGGAATGTTCCTATTGGAGGTGTTCCAGCCATCTGGTTGTCTCTATAAGGTTTCCCCTTCATGGTACAGTTGTGTGCGTGTGTGTGTGTGTGTGTGTGTGTGTGTGTGTGTGTGTGTGTGTGTGTGTGTGTGTGTGTGTGTGTGTGTGTGTGTGTGTGTGTGTGTGTAGGTGTGTAGGTGTGTATGTGTGTGTGTGTGTGTGTGTGTGTGTGTGTGTGTGTGTGTGTGTGTGTGTGTGTGTGTGTGTGTGTGTGTGTGTGTGTGTGTAATCTAAGGATTTGGATAGTCGACTATGATTAGCCAAAATTTGCCGTTAGTCGACTGTTAGTCGACAAAAAAAGAAAAAAAAAAAAAAAATATATATATATATATATATATATATATATATATATATATATATATATATATATATATAACATTTTTATTTGTTTATTTATTTTTATTTATTCCATTTGGGCTGTGGGGGTGCTTACTGTCTGAAGGAGTCGACTGAAGGCTTCTTGTCCTCTGCAAAAGCATGCAATTGGTCCACTGATGGATACATCTTGATATTTGTCTAGTCTAGTGTGTTCATTAGATGGGTGAAATCCTCTTTCAGTGCCTCTGTGCCTGTTTTCGTAGGCAGTTGGCCTCTGGTATACGTGCCATTAGTGTTACCCATGCTTCTAGGCCTCTTTTCTTTTGGAAAGAATGATAAAAAAATTATAATAATAATATTTCTTTATAATATTTACTCTGAGATGTGGACCGCCAGGTACTTGAAGCTGCTCACCCTGTCCACGGTAGCCCCGTTTATCCTCAGTGGTGTGTGTGTCCCCTTCTGTGTTCTCCTAAAATCCACGATCAGCCCCTTGGTTTTACCAATGTTCAGGAGCAGGCTGTTGTCCTGGCACCAGCGTTCCAGTACCTCAACCTCCTCCCGGTAGGCCTTCTCGTCGTTGTCAGAGATCAGCCCCACCACCACTGTTTCGTCCGCAAACTTCACTATGGAGTTGGAGCTGAACTTGGCCACACAGTCATGTGTGTATAGTGAATACAGCAGGGGGCTCAGAACACAGCCCTGGGCGGAGCCGATACTCAGGGTGATGGTGTTGGAGGTCTGACCCCCCACCCTGACCGCCTGAGGCCTTTCACTCAGAAAGTCCAGTATCCAGGCGCTCAGGGCGGAGCTCAGACCCAGCTCGATCAGCTTGTCCACCAGTCTGGTGGGGACTATGGTGTTGAACGCTGAACTGTAGTCTATGAACAACAGTCTCACATAGCCCCCCTTCTGGCGGTCTAGGTGAGAGAGGGTGCTGTGCAGTACTTGGGAGACTGCATCGTCAGTGGACCTGTTTGGCCTGTATGCAAATTGCATAGGGTCCATATCACTGGGGAGGGAGGCACAAATGTGATCCTTAACCAGCCTCTCAAAACATTTCATGGCCACAGAGGTGAGTGCCACCGGTCTGTAGTCATTGAGACCTGTTGGGGAGGATTTCTTTGGTACTGAGATAATAGTAGACACCTTGAAGCAGGCAGGTACCACGGATTCAGCCAGGGATAGATTAAATATGGTGGTGAACACAGGGGCTAGCTGGTTAGCACAGGACTTAAGTATACGTCCTGTTATCCCATCTGGGCCAGCAGCCTTCCTGGTGTTCACCCGCATAAATGCCGGCGTGTCAGTGACGTCACTAGCCGGTGAGCTAGCGGCGCCACTGTCTGCGCCAAACCGTGCATAGAAGGAGTTGAGTTTGTCCGCGAGAGAGGCGCCGTCACTCCCCATTGAGGGGGCGCTGACTTTGTAGTCAGTTATCGTCCGCAGTCCCCGCCATAAGCCTCTTGTGTCATTCTGTGCCATTTGTGCCTCCATCTTGTCAGCATACGTCCTCTTAGCAAGCTTAACAGCCTTGCGCAGAGTGTAGACTGTTGTCTTATACTCGTCCATATTTCCTGTCTCTGCCCAGGTTGTAAGCAGTGGCGCGAGTTTTCAGAGCTGCTCTAATAGTACTGTCCACCCACGGTTTCTGGTTCGGGAACACCCTCGCCTTTTTTGTGGCTTCAGACAGGGATTAGATTTACTAGGCTTCAGACAGGGATTAGATTTACTAGGCTTCAGGCAGGGATTAGATTTACTAGGCTTCAGACAGGGATTAGATTTACTAGGCTTCAGACAGGGATTAGATTTACTAGGCTTCAGGCAGGGATTAGATTTACTAGGCTTCAGGCAGGGATTAGATTTACTAGGCTTCAGACAGGGATTAGATTTACTAGGCTTCAGACAGGGATTAGATTTACTAGGCTTCAGGCAGGGATTAGATTTACTAGGCTTCAGGCAGGGATTAGATTTACTAGGCTTCAGGCAGGGATTAGATTTACTAGGCTTCAGACAGGGATTAGATTTACTAGGCTTCAGACAGGGATTAGATTTACTAGGCTTCAGACAGGGATTAGATTTACTAGGCTTCAGACAGGGATTAGATTGACTAGGCTTCAGACAGGGATTAGATTGACTAGGCTTCAGACAGGGAAACTCTGCTGCACGGTCCACAGTGTGATCACTGTCATGGAGGCTGAATCATGTCCAGACACAGTATACCCAGACCAGACTCCACTGGGCTCCACGTAGATTAAAAGTATGTACTGTAACAGTGGACCTGAGCATACGTCCCCGTAGGCACAGTGTCGGACAAAATATGGTTCGGCATGTGTGCTGATCAAAGCATCTTGATGGATCAAAGAGCTGGTACTGTACGCCTGGACTATGAGAAGCTAAGGGCTTCAGACCGACCATCTGCATAGTGTAGCCAGGGTTTGGGGCGAAATGCCCAGGAATATCATAGCACACAGGTTTTGACAGTATAGCAGTATGTAACGGTATAGTTTTCCCAGTACAAATTACAATGTGATATGATATTTTTTGTATGTATTTATCTTGTAATAAAATTGTCATGGTCATATTTAATTCAAAATTGTCTATTTGTCTTTTAATACTGCTATAATATGTTATAATATGTAATATGTAAATAGACAACAGTCTAGTGAAATGCCATGGATCCATGATGGCATACCTTCATATTCAGTACACCTTCCAGCCAGAGTACTGGCTCTGTACTTCTAGACTATGTGAAAGCCTTACGAGGCTGGAACACAGCCTAGCCTGTGCCTGGTAAAGAACAACCCATTATATTACTTTGCTGAAGGTCATGCATATGGTAGAATATCTTCAAATGGTAACATTGGCCTTCCCATCATCCATCATTTGCTTGCTTGTGTTATTTATTTGTAGTTATTTTGTGATAAAATAACATTAATTTGCACCAGACTACTCTGCTCTGCTCTGCTCTCCTCTGCTCCTCTCCTCTCTATGAGTTTCCCATCTCCTCTCCTCTAAGTCTCCTCTCCTCTCTTTAGAATATTATATCCTTCCAAATGTAACATTAGTACATTCAATATTTTCCATCAGATCATGGACGGTTTCAGATTTCCCATCTCTCCTCTCCTCAAGTCTCCTCTCCTCGAGTCTCCTTTCCTCTCCTCTCTCTCCAACAGTAACATTAGTTTTGGGGATAACGTTCTTGGACAGCGGCCCACATCACACCTTGAGAATGAATTTAAGGTCACACACACACACATTCACTTTCGCACACTGTGTCTCCTCTGCAGCCCCATGTATGGCTGCTAACAGCCGAGGCAAGGTTTAGATTCACACAGTCAACCATGTAGAAGCCATTTAGTGCCAATAAACAGAGTGATTCTCTAGTGATCACCTTTACTCTACGGTGATTACTGTAAGAACATCTTTACTCTACGATGATTACTGTAAGAACATCTTTACTGTACGGTGATTACTGTAAGAACATATTTACTGTATGATGATTACTGTAAGAACATATTTACTGTACGGTGATTACTGTAGGAACATCTTTACTGTACGATGATTACTGTAGGAACATCTTTACTGTACGATGATTACTGTAAGAACATCTTTACTCTACGGTGATTACTGTAGGAACATCTTTACTCTACGGTGATTACTGTAGGAACATCTTTACTGTACGATGATTACTGTAAGAACATCTTTACTCTACGGTGATTACTGTAGGAACATCTTTACTGTACGATGATTACTGTAAGAACATCTTTACTGTACGATGATTACTGTAAGAACATCTTTACTGTACGGTGATTACTGTATCTTTACTCTACGATGATTACTGTAAGAACATCTTTACTCTACGGTGATTACTGTATCTTTACTCTACGATGATTACTGTAAGAACATCTTTACTGTACGGTGATTACTGTAAGAACATCTTTACTCTACGATGATTACTGTAAGCACATCTTTACTGTACAGTGATTACTGTAAGAACATCTTTACTGTACGGTGATTACTGCAAGAACATCTTTACTCTACGATGATTACTGTAAGAACATCTTTACTCTACGGTGATTACTGTAAGAACATCTTTACTCTACGATGATTACTGTAGGAACATCTTTACTCTACGATGATTACTGTAGGAACATCTTTACTCTACGATGATTACTGTAAGAACATCTTTACTCTACGATGATTACTGTAGGAACATCTTTACTCTACGATGATTACTGTAAGAACATCTTTACTCTACGATGATTACTGTAGGAACATCTTTACTCTACGATGATTACTGTAAGAACATCTTTACTCTACGATGATTACTGTAGGAACATCTTTACTCTACGATGATTACTGTAGGAACATCTTTACTCTACGATGATTACTGTAAGAACATCTTTACTCTACGATGATTACTGTAGGAACATCTTTACTCTACGATGATTACCTTTTTACGACAGACGGACGGATTTTGACGTGGCCCCATTTGTTTTCTAGCGGAAACCCTGTTCCAGTATCAATATCAGTGTGGCTTTAAAGGTGATGGACGTGGCCATAACATCCCACCATCCCAGTCCTTCCATGTGCAGGAACGGGACTCCCTAAAATCCAGGCGTCTCATGGCCAGTATTGTGCAATGCACCGCACCCCAGGGGGGCGGTTAAGTTAGGGTGTGAGGTCCAATGAGGTTAAGGTAGGGGTGAGTCTATACATGAGATGCCTGGATTTTAGGGAGTCCCTTATAAAAAAATTTAAAAAAACATGCAGGGGTTCCATTTAACTGAATGTTCCTACGAACCAGAGGTTTGTTTGACTTAACTACAGAATGTTTCTTTTACTAAAACATTTAAATATAACTTAACCGTCTACCCCAGAGGAAGCTGAAAATAGGGCCAACTTCCCTGTCAAACATACATACACACACACACACACACACACACCATCTAGAACAAACAACAATGTAAATGTGATGTGTAAATGTGCACATGTACGCACACAGACACACACACACACACACACACACACACACACATTGGGAGCAGTTTTCAGCAGCACTCTGATCCAAAAACAACCTGCAATGTGTTGATGAATGCATGTTCCCGGCAGGACCTCACACACACACACGCACACACACACACACACACACACACACACACACAATCTCTCTCTTTATATATCTCTCTCTCTCTCTATCTCTCTCACACACACACACACACACACACACACACATTATATCTCACATAAGAGAGAGAGAGACAGACAGACAGACAGACAGACAGAGTGAGAGAGAGAAAGACAGAAAGAGAGAGAGAGAGCGTGCCTATCGTCATCATTTAGTTGACAAATCCCTGGGCTCCATTGAGCTCAAAGTATTATGGGACGTCAAGGGAACACACGCACACGCGCGCACACACACACACACACAAGCCAGAGCCTTTGATGTATTTTTTTCTCTTTCTTTTTAATGTGCATCAGGACTTCATCAGCTCAGATCAAAACAGAGCCGAGACAAAAGACACAAAAAAAAGACAAAAGAAAAAAGGGAGGATTAAAGAAAAATAATTGTCCTGT
Source organism: Notolepis coatsorum (assembly GCF_963971535.1). Classification (NCBI taxonomy): domain Eukaryota; kingdom Metazoa; phylum Chordata; class Actinopteri; order Aulopiformes; family Paralepididae; genus Notolepis; species Notolepis coatsorum. The sequence continues at coordinate 48,056,647 of NC_140179.1, read as the reverse complement.
CGTCTGTCAGACAGCTGGGCTACGATAACGTCTGTCAGACAGCTATGATAACGTCTGTCAGACAGCTAGACTATGATAACGTCTGTCAGACAGCTAGGCTACGATAACATGTGTCAGACAGCTAGGCTACGATAACATGTGTCAGACAGCTGGGCTACGATAACGTCTGTCAGACAGCTAGGCTACGATAACATGTGTCAGACAGCTAGGCTACGATAACATGTGTCAGACAGCTAGGCTACGATAACATGCGTCAGACAGCTAGGCTACTATAACATGTGTCAGACAGCTGGGCTACGATAACATGTGTCAGACAGCTAGGCTACGATAACATGTGTCAGACAGCTAGGCTACGATAACATGTGTCAGACAGCTGGGCTACGATAACATGTGTCAGACAGCTAGGCTACGATAAGATGTGTCAGACAGCTAGGCTACGATAACATGTGTCAGACAGCTAGGCTACGATAACATGTGACAGACAGCTAGGCTACGATAACATGTGTCAGACAGCTGGGCTACGATAACATGTGTCAGACAGCTAGGCTACGATAACATGTGTCAGACAGCTGGGCTACGATAACATGTGTCAGACAGCTAGGCTACGATAACATGTGTCAGACAGCTAGGCTACGATAACATGTGTCAGACAGCTGGGCTACGATAACATGTGTCAGACAGCTAGGCTACGATAAGATGTGTCAGACAGCTAGGCTACGATAACATGTGTCAGACAGCTAGGCTACGATAACATGTGTCAGACAGCTGGGCTACGATAACATGTGTCAGACAGCTAGGCTACGATAACATGTGTCAGACAGCTAGGCTACGATAGCGGGATGGTGCCAGGAAAACAGCCTCTCCCTGAACGTCAGCAAAACAAAGGAGATGATTGTGGACTTCAGGAGGTCGGGGGTCAAGGACTACAGCCCCCTCAGCATCGACGGGGCACCGGTTGAGAGAGTCAACAGCTTCAAGTACCTCGGAGCCCACATATCCGAGGACTTGACATGGACCATACACATTAACAGTGTGGTGAAGAAGGCACGACAACGCCTCTACTTCCTCAGGCGCCTAAGGAAGTTCCAAGTCAGCCAGAAGATCCTTAAGAACTTCTACTCATGTACAATAGAGAGCATCTTGACCGGCAACATCACCTCCTGGTTTGGGAATAGCACTGCAAAAGACCAAAGCAGACTACAAAGAGTGACACGTTCAGCCGAACGCACAATTGGAGGGGGGCTCCCCACCCTCCAGAACATTTACTACAAGCGTTGCAAGGGGAAGGCTAAGAGAATTATTAAGGACTCGAGCCACCCGAACAACTGCCTCTTTGAACTGCTGCCGTCAGGCAAGCGATACAGGAGTCTCAAGGCGAGCACAGAAAGACTCAGAAGTAGCTTCTATCCCCAGGCCATCAGGCTGCTAAACGAACAATGAATGAACACTACACAACAACAACAACCACCAAACACACATAGCACACACATCCACACGCACACACTCACTTTAAACAAACACACTGTAGCACCCACTACACACACTTTATAGCACACACCCACTTTAAACAAACACACTGTAGCACCCACTCCCCACACTTTATATTTATGGATGAAGGATTGCACTACAACTCGTACACCTTACTGTAAATTGTACCTAAAATTGTACCTCATCCCATTTCTGCTTTGCACTAGATAGTACTGTACATTAGTACACTGCATAGTATTGTGTATTGTATATTATATGGTAACTCAGAACATTGTACATATGTCTATACCGAACAACTGTGACCTCATTTTCTTCTTCTAAATTCATGCTATATTATGTTATTATGTTATTTGATACTATCTTGTCTAGCACAGTCTCTGGAGCGTAACAGTAAGAAGCATTTTGTATGAAAGTATTCTGTACTTCTGTATGACAACTATTAAAGAACTTGAGAACTTGAACTTGAACTTGAACATGTGTCAGACAGCTGGGCTACGATAACATGTGTCAGACAGCTAGGCTACAATAACATGTATCAGACAGCTAGACTACGATAACATGTGTCAGACAGCTAGACTGTGATAACATGTGTCAGACAGCTAGGCTACGATAACATGCGTCAGACAGCTAGACTACGATAACGTCTGTCAGACAGCTGGGCTACGATAACATGTGTCAGACAGCTAGGCTACGATAACATGTGTCAGACAGCTAGGCTACGATAACATGTGTCAGACAGCTGGGCTACGATAACATGTGTCAGACAGCTAGGCTACGATAAGATGTGTCAGACAGCTAGGCTACGATAACATGTGTCAGACAGCTAGGCTACGATAACATGTGACAGACAGCTAGGCTACGATAACATGTGTCAGACAGCTAGACTACGATAACGTCTGTCAGACAGCTAGGCTACGATAACATGTGTCAGACAGCTAGACTGTGATAACATGTGTCAGACAGCTAGGCTACGATAACATGTGTCAGACAGCTAGGCTACGATAACGTCAGTCAGACAGCTAGGCTACGATAACATGTGTCAGACAGCTGGGCTACTATAACATGTGTCAGACAGCTAGGCTACGATAACGTCAGTCAGACAGCTAGGCTACGATAACATGTGTCAGACAGCTAGACTATGATAACATGTGTCAGACAGCTGGGCTACGATAACATGTGTCAGACAGCTAGGCTACTATAACATGTATCAGACAGCTAGGCTACGATAACGTCAGTCAGACAGCTAGGCTACGATAACATGTGTCAGACAGCTGGGCTACGATAACATGTGTCAGACAGCTAGGCTACAATAACATGTGTCAGACAGCTGGGCTACGATAACATGTGTCAGACAGCTGGGCTACGATAACATGTGTCAGACAGCTAGGCTACGATAACATGTGTCAGACAGCTGGGCTACGATAACATGTGTCAGACAGCTAGGTTACGATAACATGTGTCAGACAGCTAGGCTACGATAACATGTGTCAGACAGCTAGACTGTGATAACATGTCAGACAGCTGGGCTACGATAACGTCTGATAATATCGCTGCTCCTGTTGTGCGTTATGCAATGTGCATCTGTTGCCACAAGGTAGCGATATGTGACTATATTCAGGATGATAAGTGAACTTGCTCCTTGACCTTGTTCCAGTTGAAGGGACGTGGCCATGTTTTTTACGATAACACTTCATTAAGAACAGTCAAAGTTATCTCGCATCTGGACATATTCGCACAGTGGCCATTTTTGCTCTTATGTCATGCTCAGGTTGGGATTCCTTTCCATCCCGTTTCCACCCTGGGTGAAGCTAACGGCGACATTAGTGTCAAACTAGTTCGTTAGCATCAAGCTGTCGGAAAGGACAATTTTGGGGATTTATCGGCGGATGATCATTTTGTTCATGTAACGTTTTTTCTCAGAATTCAATCCGATGACGGATGGATGAGAGAGACCGATGGATGAGTGTACGGAAACAATGACGTGAAAGAAGCCAGGGAGAGACAGAGGATGACGTGTAAAAATAGAGAGTTGACAACACGAGAAACTGCCTTCAAAAAAACAAGGGGACGGATAAAAATCATGAGGAAAAAAGAGATACGACAAAGAAACTATAAAATGACCACCAACAAAGGCGGCCGGGTAGCGCAGCGGACTAAGCGCCTGTCTACCACCGCAGATACACTGCTATCGAATCCGGCTGTCAGCGGTGCCTCCGGCTTGGCCGGTCGTCATACTGGCACAATTGGCAGTGTCAGCGGGTGGGAAGCCGGTGGGTGGTAATCTGGTCGTTGTAAACAGCGACTCCTACAGGTCAGTCAGGGCGCCTGCACAGCGAGGAAGGGATCTGGGTGAGGTAGTGTGCCCTCCCACGTGTTACACTTCACCAATGAGAGTCCTCGCTGCCAGGTGAAAAGAGGCTGCTGGCTGTCTCCTATGTATCGGAGGAAGCATGTGATAGACTTCAGGGCTCCCTAGACCGGCAAGTAGGGGGCAAATGTGCACAACGACCAGGAAGGGGAGGGGGGAATTGGCATAACGACTAAATTGGGATGGGAGGAAAATACAAGAAAAATAGGAGGAGAAAAAGTGGATCAAAAAAAAATTACCACCAACAAATTATAAAGTTAAAAGGATGAGAGAAAGCAACCTGTGAGAAGGTTTCCTCTTGAAAGAGGAGAGGGATGGATGGATGGATGACAATGATGGAAAATAGAGGGACGTGAAGGAGGAAGAGAGGGATAGAGAGAGACGTGCATCACTAACCTTGAAGCGATACTGTGAGAAAGAGACAGGGTTCCATTGTAAAGATAAAAGAGAGGGGAAGGAGATAGAGAGAGGGAGGGAGAAGGGAGGGAGATAAAGAAGGAAGGGAAGGAGGGAGGGAGGACAGGAGATAGTGCTAGGTTAGTAAGCTTGATCACACTTCAAACAGATCCAACAGAGAGAATCTGACAAAGAAACAGACAGATGAGAGAGAGAGAGAGAGAGAGAGAGAGAGAGAGAGAGAGAGAGAGAGAGAGAGAAAAAATAGAGAGATAGGGAGAGAGAGGCAGATAAAACGGAGTGAGAGAGATAAACATCAACGCAGGCAGACTGATTGTCAGACAGACAGAGAGGACAAACAGACAATTATAGTCAGACAGACAGACAGAGACAGACAAACAAGCAGGCAGATCAAATTTGCTATCCAGATCTATTTTTTTGTATGCAACAGAATAAAAAAAAATAAAAACACGCCCCTTTCACCTTAAAATACCCCAAACACACATTATAATTCCAAAGTGCAGCATGAAGCACATGCATCATCGACCACAGTAGGTACAGTAAGCCACCTGCCAATCAAACCACAAGCAGAGAGTCGGACGCTCTTTCTACTTCACAGGGTTTTGATATTCAGTGCAGAACAATCAGGACAAAAAAAATCTAGTTTCCTGGACAAGAATGCAGGATCTCAGGATTTGAGACCAGATGACATACTTCTCAAGATTCTATCTTTGACCCGTCGCCCCCCACACTGAATTGTATTTGTATGTATTTCCACTTAAAGGTGCTATAGTTGTTAGGTAGTTATGGAAATTTTTGTCAAAAGAAAAAACAGTTGTGATTGGAGGAAAAAATAACAGGTTTGAGGTCAATTAAAGCGGCACACAATGAAACAGCCAATAGCACTTGAGGAATGCACTTAGCATACCGATACGGGCAAAATTAGGTCGGTAGGAGATTCGTAATGTCAGTATCGGTACATTTTCGGTTTATCGCCCAGCCCCACTGCCGTCGATGCTGGCCAGTTAGCTGTTCCCCGCCAAACAGCTGGATATGGCTTTTTAAAGGAAAAACCAAGTAAGACACTGTTAGAGGAAGGCCAAGTGAAACCTGCCCCTGTGTTATATCTAGACAATTAGCTACATCCAAACACTGGCTTCAATATGAGTCTGGGAACGCAGGCTGTGGAGGGTGTGCCAGACACACATTATCCATTACTGAACAATATAGCAGGCAATAAACCTCTCCTGCTCCAATTAGCCTTGTTTGTTTTCCAAAATATCTCTCCCTCTCTCTCTCTCTCTCGGGGTGATTTTCAGCTCAATTTCACCCCAGCGTGAAGTCACTCAATCTGGAACAATTACCGCCATGGTTCTATGAAATAAATAGCCTGCTATGATTACAACTGGATTTACTAGACAGAAGAAAGGCAATACGATGGTTAACCGTGTGTGACCCGATTGTAAGGTTTCTTGTTTATCTTTTATTGGAAGAAAATGAGGATGAGGAAGAGGAGGAGCAGGAGGAGGAGGAGGATGAATAAGAGAAGGAGAAGAAGGTGGAGGAACAAGAGGAGCTAAACAAGTAGGAGACATAAAAGAGTGAGGAGGAAGAGGATGAGGAGGAAGAGGAGCTAAACGAGTAGGAGGAGACAGAAAAGAGTGAGGAGGAAGAGGATGAGGAGGAAGAGGAGCTAAACAAGTAGGAGACAGAAACGAGTGAGGAGGAAGAGGATGAGGAAGAAGAGGATGAGGAGGAAGAGGAGCTAAACAAGTAGGAGACAGAAACGAGTGAGGAGGAAGAGGATGAGGAAGAAGAGGATGAGGAGGAAGAGGAGCTAAACAAGTAGGAGACAGAAACGAGTGAAGAGGATGAGGAAGAAGAGGATGAGGAGGAAGAGGAGCTAAACAAGTAGGAAACAGAATAGAGTGAGGAGGAAATCATGGTTGGGGGAAGTTAAAGGGGCACTTCACACAAAAAACAATGCTGATCACATTATGTGAGATTCCATATGAGCGAACAATTATGCAAATTCAATGACTGCATTCACAGCCTTCTGACAACTCCTCTCGCAAGTTGCGCTGTTTCTATGTGCAGTGAAAACTCTGCGAGCAACAGGGTCAATGCGTCTAACATGCTTTGCATCCTCGCCATTCCTACTGCCCAAGTTGCAGTAAAAACCGAAGCTAACGCTAACTAAGCTAACCCTGGAAACGCTCACAGGTACAGGAGAATCAGTTTAGTTTTGCAATAGTTCCTTTCTCTCAAGTAGCCATGCTTTACACTATAAAAACAAACTGGATAGATGATGATAATTAACATTTATCTTCATTAGCTGAAATATTAAGTCTGCTATAAGCCTGTGTGTGTGTGTGTGTGTGTGTGTGTGTGTGTGTGTGTGTGTGTGTGTGTGTGTGTGTGTGTGTGTGTGTGTGTGTGTGTGTGTGTGTGTGTGTGTGTGTGTGTGAAAGCCCACTTTGTGTGCAACTCAAGATAGATGTTTGTTATTATGAGTTTTAATAAAATCATGGATTGTTTGTCCCTGTACTTCTATAAGCAAACAAAATGTGTTATAATTTTGTTAGAATATAATTATTTAATTCCGAGGATGTCTGTAGAATCTATGCGCAATAAAAAAATTATTTCTTCCAAATCAAGCCATTAAAAACACAGGCGCACACCAATACATACAGATAGTCGTATTTATTATTATAATTATAAGAGAATAAGCTTCTTTAAAAAAATATATAATTAATTACCTAGAGACGAAAGTAACCTGGTGCAACCCGAGCACCCCTACTGGTTGATACCGTTAATATGGCATACACCGGAAACCACCTGGCAGTGCAGAGCGTCCTAAGGGCTACATCTGTACATGGTCATGCAACATTACCCTCTTAACGTTCGACGGCCCTCATACGCGTGGCACTTTGCTCTCGTCTGTCGGCTCCGGGCTGCGTTTCTCCTGATCCTTCAATACATTGTTGGAAAGTAACATTTTCCACCTTTCGATCATCACCACACTCAACCTATTGTGTGCTTCCGGTCTCGAGTTACAAGACGAAATATCTGGCGAGCGTAATTTGACAAGCCATTCCGACGAGTGACCACGTCCAGTTGTAAGCGGTCCTGAACTGGCCAGTTATCAGCTATCCCAGACGAGCGCTGATTGTAGGGCTGGGCGATTAATCGATTTTTCGATTAATTCAAATGAATGATCTAGGTGTTATCATAGGGAGTGAGTCTGAGATCGCAAAAGTCCAATACCGCCGCCTGGTAGGATGCAGCCGGTATTGCACATCCTTTGAAAACTCTGTCTCTGGCTGTGCGTCGATTATATTGGCCCAGGGCTGACTTTTCTATGTCAGGCAAGGGGAGCGCGGTTGTCCCGATCGGCTTGAGGAGCGTCAAATGCTCCAGATCGATGATGTGTGGCGGCTTATGTTGGTGACAAGATCGAATACTGGGGACTCACGATCAGGTACAGTAATTGGAATATTCTTTTTCGGGCAGATCCTAGTCAAGGTAAGGGCTATATGATATAAATGTTGCGTTGATCAAAGCATGCCTTCATTGTGATCCGAGTGTATGTGTGTAACGCTAGTCCATAACGTATTCCGTTGGTGACGATCAAAGAATAAAAAAAAAACTACCCCCCCCCCCCCCCCCCCCACCCTTTCATGCATTCATGATGGAACATAATACCCATCATATGCATTCGATTTTTTAATTGTAGCGTGTGTAGGGACGGAACGCCAATGAATTTACTTTTATTCCCGTTGGGGGCTATTACCAGTCTCCCATGAATTACCCTAAAACCATACTTATATTCACCACGGTATAAAACGAGATGGATGAAAAAATTCTCTCTTTTTCACATATTGAACGATAGATACTCAATGTCACATGGGCAATAGTATTGTATCCATAGCTATAATATATAATATAGTTATTGCCCTGCAAACACCGCCACGTATTCCTATACTTTAGAATGCTGGCCTTTTAACCAACACAGTGCCCTCTGGCGCTGATTGAGTTAAGGGGTTAAATAATGGTTGTAGGAATGGTTTGAGAGAGGGAGGTAGGGAGAGCTTTTAGTTTGTGTGGTACAGTATGATAACAATGTTGAAATTGAGAAGTTTAGACTTTAGTTTAGTTTAGAAATAAAATGTCATTAGAGAGAGTAACGAAAAAAGGTACCATTGTGTACCGGTATCGATTCCCAGGTACCGGTATCGGTTCAAATGTGAACAGTACCCAACCCTAACCTCGTGCAAACGTTTGTATATTCTGTGTGCTTTCGAATAGCTTCATTATTTACTGACCCTCCTCCTGTCACCAAAGAGACTTACCACAGAAATACTACCTGTACTTGGTTTACCAGAGTAGAGTACAGTATTTCACAGGGCATTTATTTGGGCATTTATTTGCAAGCGGCTGTAGAAAACCTTGAAATCCAATACATCCCTAAATGTACAGATACCTTCTAAAAACAGCCTGCAATGGTCGAGCGCTAAATATCAATGTGTATGAATCCTTCATTTTGGATTAATTAAGTGGATGGATTAAAGGTATTTCTTACACATGCATGTGTAGCAAGTAAGTATTTTTTTTTCCTAATTCTAAATGGTGACAAGGTTACATTACAATGTGAACCTCAAGCCCCATAAATCAGCCTCAGTCATACCCCTAAATGTACCTTCTAAAAACAGCCCAGAATGGTAAAATACTAAGTATCATTGTAAGAGAATCCTTTATTTCAGTTTAATGAGTTGGATGAATTAAGATGTTTTTCTTACACACACTATGTTGTTATTTCTTTTTATTTTCTTTATGGTTTAACGGTTACATTACAGCTTGAACCTCAAGACCCCTAAATCAGCCCCTTGGCTCATCGAGGTGCTTAGATGAGTGAACCCCTACTTAGTATTCACTTCACAGCTAAGTGTACCCTACTTAGTATTCACTATCATAGCTGGATAAATAAAGTGTGGTGTTAAAATAACTACTCATATAGCTGGATATGTACTCCAACTCCAAGTGATCCTGTTCTAGTCAAAAACACATGCATAAACAGACACAGACACACACACAAGCATGCAGGAGTGCACACAAACACACAGACACACACAGACACACACAGACACTAAAAGCAACCAAGAACCCCTTACACATTACTAAAGCCCCCCTCCAAACACACACCCCCCCCCCCCCCCCCCACACACACACACACATGGAGACAAGCATGCAGGAGCACACACAAACACACACACACACACACACTAAAGGCAACCAAGAACCCCCTTATACATTACTAAAGCCCCCCCCCCCCCCCCACACACATACATACATA
>NC_140179.1:48024779-48046842 GCF_963971535.1 Notolepis coatsorum | reverse complement strand
CTAGCATTGCTTATCTCTTCTCTTCTTTCTTCTGCTCCCTCTCTCTCTGCTCCCTCTCTTTGCTCCCTCTCTCTGCTCCTCTCTCTGCTCTCTCTGCTCCTCTCTCTCCTCCTCCCTCTCTCTGCTCTCTCTGCTGCCTCTCTCTGCTCCTCTCTCTCTGCTCCCTCTTCTGCTCTCTCTCTGCTCCCTCTCTCTGCTCTCTCTCTGCTCTCCTCTCTCTCTGCTCCCTCTCTCTGTCTCCTCTCTCTCCTCTCTCTGCTCCCTCTCTCTCTGCTCCCTCTCTCTCTCTGCTCCCTCTCTCTGCTCTCTTCTCTCTCTCTCTGCTCCCTCTCTCTGCTCCCTCTCTCTCTCTGCTCCCTCTCTCTCCTCTCTCTGCTCTCTCTCTGCTCCCCCTCTCTGCTCCCTCTCTCTCTCCTGCTCCTCTCTCTCTGCTCCCTCTCTCTGCTCCTCTCTCTCTCCCCTCTCTCTCTGCTCCCTCTCTCTCTCTGCTCCCTCTCTCTGCTCCCTCTTCTCTGCTCCCTCTCTCTGCTCTCTCTCTCTTGCTCCCTCTCTCTGCTCCCTCTCTCTGCTCCCTCTCTCTCTGCTCCCTCTCTCTCTGCTCCCTCTCTTCTCGCTCCCTCTCTCTCTCTGCTCCCTCTCTCTCTCTGCTCCCTCTCTCTGCTCCCTCTCTCTGCTCCCTCTCTCTGCTCCCTCTCTCTGCTCCCTCTCTCTGCCCTCTCTCTGCTCCCTCTCTCTCTGCTCCTCTCTCTGCTCTCTCTCTCTGCTCCCTCTCTCTTCTGCTCCCTCTCTCTGCTCCCTCTCTCTGCTGCCTTCCCTCTCTCTGCTCTTCTCTCTCTCTCTGCTCCCTCTCTCTGCTCTCTCTCTGCTCCCTCTCTCTCTGCTCCCTCTCTCTGCTCCCCTCTCTGCTCTCTCTCTCTCTGCTCTCTCTCTGCTCCTCTCTCTGCTCTCTCTCTGCTCCCTCTCTCTCTGCTCCCTCTCTCTGCTCCCTCTCTCTCTGCTCCCTCTCTCTCTGCTCCCTCTCTCTCTGCTCCTCTCTCTGCTCCTCTCTCTCTCTGCTCCCCCTTCCTGCTCTCTCTCTCTGCTCCCTCTCTCTCTGCTCCTCTCTCTCTGCTCCCTCTCTCTGCTCCCTCTCTCTGCTCCCTCTCTCTGCTCCCTCTCTCTGCTCCCTCTCTCTGCTCCCTCTCTCTGCTCCCTCTCTCTGCTCCCCTCTCTCTGCTCCCTCTCTCTGCTGCCTCTCTCTGCTCCCTCTCTCTGCTCCTCTCTCTGCTCTCTCTCTCTCTGCTCCCTCTCTCTCTGCTCCCTCTCTCTGCTCTCTCTCTCTGCTCCCTCTCTCTGCTCTCTCTCTGCTCTCTCTCTCTTCTGCTCCCTCTCTCTGCTCCCTCTCTCTGCCTCCTCTGCTCCCTGTTTATCTGCTCCCTCTCTCTGCTCCCTCTCTCTCTGCTCCCTCTCTCTGCTCCCTCTCTCTGCTCTCTCTCTCTCTGCTCCCTCTCTCTCTGTTGCCTCTCTCTGCTCCCTCTCTCTCTGCTCTCTCTCCTCTCTGCTCCCTCTCTCTGCTGCCTCTCTCTGCTCCCTCTCTCTGATCTCTCTCTCTCTGCTCCCTCTCTCTGCTCCTCTCTCTCTGCTCCCTCTCTCTGCTCCCTCTCTCTCTGCTCCCTCTCTCTGGCTCCTCTCTCTCTCTGCTCCCTCTTTCTGCTCCCTCTCTTGCTCTCTCTGCTCCTCTCTCTCTCTGCTCCCTCTCTCTGCTCCCTCTCTCTGCTCCCTCTCTCTCTGCTCCCTCTCTTGCTCCCTCTCTGCTCCCTCTCTCTGCTCTCTCTGCTCCCTCTCTCTGCTCCCCTCTCTCCTCTGCTCCTCTCTCTGCTCCCTCTCTCTCTGCTCCCTCTCTCTGCTCTCTCTCTCTGCTCCTCTCTCTGCTCCCTCTCTCTCTGCTCTCTCTCTGCTCTCTCTCTCTGCTCCCTCTCTCTGCTCCCTCTCTCTCTCTGCTCCCTCTCTCTGCTCCCTCTCTCTCTGCTCCCTCTCTCTGCTCTCTCTCTCTCTCTCTCTGCTCCTCTCTCTGCCTCCTCTCTCTCTGCTCCCTCTCTCTGCTCTCTCTCTGCTCTCTCTCTGCTCCCTCTCTCTGCTCCCTCTCTCTGCTCTCTCTCTCTGATCCCTCTCTCTGCTCCCTCTCTCTCTCCCCCTCTCTCTCTGCTCCTCTCTCTCTGCTCTCTCTGTCCCTCTCTCTGCTCCCTCTCTCTGCTCTCTCTCTCTGCTCCCTCTCTCTGCTCCCTCTCTCTGCTCCCTCTCTCTCTGCTCCCTCTCTCTCTGCTCCCTCTCTCTCTGCACCCTCTCTCTCTCTGCTCCCTCTCTCTGCTCCCTCTCTCTCTCTGCTCCCTCTCTCTCTGCTCCTCTCTCTGCTCCCTCTCTCTCTGCTCCCTCTCTCTCTGCTCCCTCTCTCTGCTCCCTCTCTCTGCCCCCTCTCTCTGCTCCCTCTCTCTCTGCTCCCTCTCTCTGCTCTCTCTCTCTGCTCCCTCTCTCTCTCTCTGCTCCCTCTCTCTGCTCCCTCTCTCTCTGCTCCCTCTCTCTGCTCTCTCTCTCTCTCTGCTCCCTCTCTCTGCTCTCTCTCTGCTCCCTCTCTCTCTCTGCTCCCTCTCTCTGCTCCCTCTCTCTGCTCCCTCTTTCTCTCTGCTCTCTCTCTGCTCCCTCTCTCTGCTCTCTCTCTGCTCCCCCTCTCTCTCTGCTCTCTCTCTGCTCCCTCTCTCTCTCTGCTCCCTCTCTCTGCTCCCTCTCTCTCTGCTCCCTCTCTCTGCTCCCTCTCTCTCTCTGCTCCCTCTCTCTGCTCTCTCTCTCTGCTCCCTCTCTCTCTGCTCTCTCTCTCTGCTCCCTCTCTCTGCTCCCTCTCTCTCTGCTCCCTCTCTCTGCTCCCTCTCTCTGCCCCCTCTCTCTGCTCCCTCTCGCTGCTCCCTCTCTCTGCTCCCTCTCTCTGCTCCCTCTCTCTGCTGCCTCTCTCTGCTCCCTCTCTGCTCCCTCTCTCTGCTAGGGAGAAATGCTATGGGCGATGCGGATTGGTGAAGTGTGTGTGTGTGTGTGTGTGTGTGTGTGTGTGTGTGTATATATCAATATTGTCAGTTACCATGGTAACTGTTATCTTCTGACTACTGACTAATGTTCCCTGTCAGTCCTCTCTCTCTCTCTCTCTACACAAACACACTGCAGGAGAGATGGAGATAAGAAAGTGGAGGACAGGAGAGGAGAGAGAGAGAGAGAGAGAGAGAGAGAGAGAGAGAGAGAGAGAGAGGAGAGAGAGAGAGAGAGAGAGAGAGACAGAGAGAGAGAGAGAAGAGAGAGAGAGAGAGAGAGAGAGAGAGAGAGAGAGAGAGAGAGAGAGAGAGAGAGAGAGTTATCTTGAGATTGAGAACAAGATAGTGGGAATACATTTAATTCTGCGCCGAGTGGCGCACGCATGCACGTGTGTGTGTGCGTGTGTGTGTGTGTGTGTGTGGCGTGCGTGCGTGCGTGCGTGTGTGTGTGTGTGTGTGTGAGAGGTTGGAGATTGGCCGAGAGAAACAAACTCAGCAATTATCCAGCAAGAACACCTGAGCACTGGAAACTCATTATACCACACCTAACACACACACACACACACACACACACACACACACACACACACACACACACACACACACACACACACCACACACACACACACACACACACAAACAAAACAAAAACACACACATGCAGAAACACATAGTATGGACAGAGATACACAGATACAACATATAATAGAGTACATTGGTATAGTACATTCCCCATGCTCCCTCTCTCTGCTCCCTCTCTCTCTGATCCCTCTCTCTGCTCCCTCTCTCTCTGCTCCCTCTCTCTCTGCTCCCTCTCTCTGCTCCTCTCTCTGCTCCCTCTCTCTCTGCTCCCTCTCTCTCTGCTCTCTCTCTGCTCTCTCCTCTCTCTGCTCCCTCTCTCTCTGCTCTCTCTCTCTGCTCCCTCTTTCTCCTCTCTCTCTGCTCCCTCTCTCTCTCGCTCTCTCTCTCTGCTCCCTCTTTCTCCTCTCTCTGCTCCCTCTCTCTCTGCTCTCTCTCTCTGCTCCCTCTTTCTCCTCTCTCTGCTCCCTCTCTCTCTGCTCCTCTATCCCTGCTCCCTCTTTCTCCTCTCTCTGCTCCCTCTCTCTCTGCTCTCTCTCTGCTCCCTCTTTCTCCTCTCTTGCTCCCTCTCTCTCTGCTCTCTCTCTCTGCTCCCTCTCTCTGCTCCCTCTCTCTCTGCTGCCTCTCTCTCTGCTCTCCCTCTCTCTGCTCCCCCTCTCTGCTCCCTCTCTCTCTCTGCTGCCTCTCTGCTCCCTCTCTCTCTGCTCCCTCTCTTCTGCTCCCTCTCTCAGAAAAATGCTAATTGTATCTCTTTTATCGTAAAACCGTGAGAAATTACTAAATCCAGATTTAACCCTGCCATTGGAAAGAGGAGCCTTTTCCCTATCCATAGATGTATGATTTGGCCATAATAAGGTCAAGGTCAAGTTCAAGGTCAAATATGAATTTATAATTAAAATCGATTATCATTTATTACTGTATCTACAATCCTTCTATTTAATCATCTTCCCTTTATTAATTTGCTTAGATTTTTTGTACACTTGATCTCAATAAGGTGGTGAATGAGCTCATGGAGCGAAATCTCTTTGTTACAATTGTAACATGGTGTTATTCAACGGCACAGATGCAAAAAATATCATCATTTATATTCTCCTTTTTTTCATTACAATTTACTCAAGCCTAGTAACAGACACAATATTTCTGACACTGGGAATACATACCTCCAGGTCCCTAGATGTTCCTAGATACCAAGAACATGCAAATTGGCCTTGTAGAAGTGGAGCAATCTTCCATTTACTTAGGCATGTACCTTTAGGCGAAATTTCTGAAAATAGGGCTACAGCTTAACAGGTTAAGTCTGACAACTTTGTTCTAGTAATGTATTCATGTTTTATTTTCCTTTGACCTATATTTACAAGGGTTGGTTCTCTGGTTCTCAGCAACAGCCTGCTTCACATTCACGGTTACAGTACATACAACCACAGTCTGACACTGTCGACCACTAGGAGCTGCTCTGTACAACCACAGTATGACACTGTTGACCGCTAGGAGCTGCCCAGTACAACCACAGTATGACACTGTTGACCACTAGGAGCTGCCCAGTACAACCACAGTCTGACACTGTCGGCCACTAGGAGCTGCTCTGTACAACCACAGTATGACACTGTTGACCGCTAGGAGCTGCCCAGTACAACCACAGTATGACACTGTTGACGACTAGGAGCTGCCCAGTACAACCACAGTCTGACACTGTTGACCACTAGGAGCTGCCCAGTACAACCACAGTCTGACACTGTTGACCACTAGGAGCTGCCCAGTACAACCACAGTCTGACAGGGTTGACCACTAGGAGCTGCCCAGTACAACCACAGTCTGACAGGGTTGACCACTGAGCAGCTCTACTGAAGCAGTTGGGGGTTAAGTGCCTTGCTCGTAGACACCTCAACAGTGTTCAAGTATCTCAATACTAATGTATCAGAGGCTCTCTGATGCCTACCACACACACCCATGTACACACACACACACACACACACACACACACACACACACACACACACACACAACACACTCTCTCACACACACACACACACACACACACACACACACACACACACACACACACACACACACACACACACACACACACACACACACACACACACACACACACACACGGACCACCCCAATGCACTGAACAGCTCCATTCACTGCTGTGTTTTGATTGTACAAACACACACACACAATTATGTATATAGATAAAATAAAATATATAGATACATGTATATAGATAGAAAATATATAGATAAAAAGTATGTATTATAGATAATATATATATAGATAAAATGTATATAGATAGAAATTATGTATATTGATAAATATATATAAAATGTATATAGCTACAAAATATACAGATACAATGTATATAGATACAAATATATAGATACAAATGGTGTATATAGATACAATTATATAGGATACAATAATTGATATGAAGTATGTAGATACACTCAGAAGAGAAGAGGAGAAGAGTTCCTCTTTTATTCTATCCCTCTCTGTTAATCACCCCCCATTCCACCCCCTCTCCCTGTATTTCTCTTTCCCTTCACCCTCTCCCCCTGTCATTCTCCTGCTCCCCCTTTATCTTGCTCTCTCTCCCTCTGTCAACTCTCTCTGTCAGATGCAGTAACAGAAAACTGCCAGTAAGAGGCAGTGTTTCCCCTCTCATCTGACTGACAGCTCTCTCTCTCTCTCTCTCTCTCTCTCTCTCTCTCTCTCTCTCTCTCTCCTCTCTCTCTCTCTCTCTCTCTCTCTCTCTCTCTCTCTATCTCTCTCTCTCTTTTTCACACACACACACACACACACACACACACACACACACACACACACACACACACACACACACACACAGCCTAGGGGCGGCTGGGTGGCGTAGCGGTCTAAGCGCTCGTCACCAACGCAAGAGACACCGGTATCGAATCCGGCTGTCAGCGTTGCCTCCGGCTTGGCCGGCCGCCATACTCGCTCAATTGGCAGAGTCAGTGGGAGGGAAGCCGGCGGGGTGGTATTCTGGTCGTTGTAAACAGCGACTCCTACAGGTCGGTCAGGGCGCCTGCACAGCAAAGAAGGGATATGTTGAAGGTATGTGGACCTCCACGCGTTACACTTCACCAATGAGAGTCCGCGCTGTCAGGTGAAAAGAGGTTGCTGGCTGTCTCCTATGTGACGGAGGAAGCATCTGTTAGACTTCAGGACTCCCTAGACCGACCAGTGGGAAGCACATGCGAGCAACGACCAGGAAGGGAGGGGGAATTGGCATAACGACAAAATTGGATGGGAGAAAATCAGAGAAAAACAGGAGAAAAAGTGCATACATTTTTTTATTTTATTTTTTATTTTTCTAAAGACACACACACAGCCTGGCAAGACCATGAAGGCAAACACTGAGGAACACGCACACTGTTTTCGACATGCGGAAAGAACTCAGGACATGGCACAAGCAGGTGATTCTGTATGTTTGCATGTGCCTCTAGATATGCATCTGTGTGTGTGCATGTGCGCGTGCATGCATGGTCATGTGTGTGTATACAGTACACACACACACGCACGCACGCACGCACACACACACACACACACACACACACACACACACACACACACACACACACACACACACACACACACACACACACACACACACACACACACACACACACACACACACACACACACACACACACACACACACAGGACCACCCCAATGCACACACACACACACACACACACACACACACACACACACACACACACACACACACACACACACACACACACACACACACACACACACACACACACACACACACACACACACACACACACACAGGACCACCCCAATGCACTGAACAGCTCCATTCACTGCTGTGTTTTGATTGGCTGACGTACAGTGAGGGAAAATGATTACAATAGGTCAACACAGACGGGAGGGGGTGGGACTTGGACCTCACGCCTAGGCCCAATAGGGCCATCTGAGGGCACAGGGGAGGAAACGTTTTACTGTGTGTAAACACATCATACACACTACAGAACACACTGAGTCATGTATGATGATCAAACAGATTCTCCCTTTACTCCCATCTCTATCACTCTCTTTCACTCTCTCTCTCTCTCTCTCTCTCTCTCTCTCTCTCTCTCTCTCTTCTCTCTCTCTCCTCTCTCTCTCTCTCTTTCACTCTCTCTCTCTCTCTCTCTCTCACTCTCTCACTCTCTCTCCTCTCTCTCTCTCTCTCTCTTCTCTCTCTCTCTCTCTCTCTCTCTCTCTCTCACTCTCTCACTCTCTCTCTCTCTCTCTCCTCTCTCTCTCTCTCTCTCTCTCTCTCTCACTCACACACATGTAAGACACGTTGACATTATACACACATGTACACTGTTTCCACTTGGCATTAAAATCCGATCTGGGTGATTCTATGACAAGGGGACAGCTCCAAGTACGTCCATTCATACCTGGGATTAGGATGCGTCTCCACATGTGTCTCAAGTGACCACTTGTGACCCACCTTGCCCGCTCGATATGCAAATAAACACATAGGCCTACGCCCACTGCTGAAGAGGCACGCACAAATTAGATCATATAATAGAGCGCATGCAGTATTTCCATTACAATTTACAATGTTACTGTGAAATCTCTTTAATTTAGAGTCTCTCTCTCTCTCTCTGTCTCTCTCTCTACCTCTCTCTCTCTCTCTCTCTCTCTCTCTACCTCTCTCTCTCTCTCTGTCTCTCTCTCTACCTCTCTCTCTCTCTCTCTCTATCTCTCTCATATCATATCATCAACTACCTTCATGTTTGAAATTAATAAGGAGAAGATGATCCGAACAGGGGCCATTTATGCAGCATATTATACTCTTTCTCCTTCCATATTGTCATTGTAGATATTATACCTTGACTGTATTCTGCATAAATTGAGCTTTATTTCGTTTTCCAAATGACCTGAAAGCTAAAATATGGGAAATGCGATATACAATGGTAATAAAACCACTCTCCAGGCGATACCAGATAATAAAACACTCTCGAGACAACAGAACGTCGGAATGATTAGATATTTTATTTCCAAACAATAGAAGGATATTGCATAATGCATATTCATTCCATACTAGGGATTCATATTTTTCCAGAAAATAGGACGTTTTCTGTCCCGGGAATAGAACACACAATCCCAGGAGAGAATTGCCGGGACACTGGAATATTGGTGAGTCAGGACGTTTTTTTCAACATATATACTATACTATTATGACTATATAGTGACAATACTATATAGACTATACTATACTATACTGATCATTGCAAGCTTCATACCGTCTTCTGTCCGACCTACAACGTCTAAACCATGCCTTTCTAGTTTATTGCTGGGTTAAGTACTTCTATTCTATTCACATATATGCTTACTACATGTATCTATTCTATTCACATATGCTTACTACATGTATCTATTCTATTCACATATATGCATCTATCTATTGCTATGTCCTCCCACCACAAACACGCAAACTGTCTAACGCCTGTCCCCGTCTCCCTGTGAGTGGATGTCTCGTGGTGATGACCGGAGTGGTGGACGTCCCGTGGTGATGGCCGGGAGGATGCGATCCTCTCTACAACGCCCCCATACCTCAAATGGATCCGTCATCAGCTCTATTTCAATCTTTCAAAACCCAGTTGCTATTGCATGTACTTATTTGTGTTTCATTACACGTATATGTAGTACAGTACATGCTTACCAACTGTTTCGCCTGTTTTATAGCAACACTACTGTCATCGACATCTAAGAAGGAAGATCCCGCCTTGAACGGCCCTTCTAAGGTTTCTCCCCTCCACATTGCCTGTGGTGCTTTTTCCTATTGCTAGGTTTTAGTGAGTTTTCCTTACCTCCGTGTGGGGTATGTCTGGGAGTGTTGCATTAATTAATTTATTTAAATTTTTATTTTGGATTTTATTTAAAAAAAAATTATTTATCTTTTTCTCCCTCCTTTTTCCTCCGATTTTTCTCCCATCCCAGTGTTAGTCATTATGCCAATTCCCAATCCCTTCCTGGTCGCTGCGCACTTACCCCCCACAGTCGGTCTGGGAGAGTGGAGGCTATCACGTGCTTCCTCCGACACACGTCTAGCCAATCAACCGCTTCTTTCACCTGGCAGCGCGGATTCTCACTGAGAGGGTGTAGCGTGTGGAAGGATCACACTATCCCACTTAGATCCTATCCGCGCTTAGCAGGCGCCCCGACCGAACTGTAGGAGTCGCTGTTTACAACGACCCGGACCCACCCCACCAGCTTCTCCCACCCTCTAATACTGCCAATTGTATTAGTATGCACGGCCAGCCAAGCTGGTGACAACCCCGGAGCTGTGAGCTGGATTCGAACAGGCGATTATTTTGGATTTTATGGTGTTTTTGTTTTGTTCTTGATTTATTGTGATGTTTCTTCTTGACTTGTTTAAAGAAGACATGTCCGGGCGGTCAGGTGGCGTAGCGGAGATTGCGCTCGTCACCAACGCAGGACATGCTGGGTTTGAGCCCAGCTCTCGGCGTTGCTACTAGCTTGGCTGGTCGTTCATACTAATACAATTGGCAGTATTAGGGGGTGGGAAGCTGGTGGGTGGGAATCTGGCATTGTGGACAGCGACGCCTACAGGTCAGGTCTCGGCGCTTGCTCAGCGGGGGCAGGACTTGGTGGAGATAGCGTGCCCTCCCACGCGTTACACTTCACCAAATGAGAGTCCTCGCTGCCAAGTGAAAAGACGTCACTGGCTGTCGCCGCACGTATCGGAGGAAACGTGCGATCGACTCGGGACGCCCTTGTAGCGACTCGTAGGAGAACATGCGAACAACAACCAGGTAGGGGGGGGGGGGGGGGGATTGGCACAACGAGTAACATTGGGACGGGAGAAAAACAGAGAAATTAGAAACAAATTTTTTTTTAAATTAAATAAAATTAAATAAAAAGAAGACATGTCCGGCCCATGGGGACATTAACGTGTGTTGTCGGGCCTTACAAATACATTTGATTTGATTTGATACCGCAGGTAAAAGACCGGCCTGCAGAGCAATCATCTGGACAGGATATTGATACCTTTCAGGAGAGTTGCACCAGGGCAGCACACAGCAGAAAGGTGGCTGGAGTCTTAATGACAGGAGGGAAATGCTTGGTAATTCCTTATAGCCTAATATAGCGGCATAATCAAGTTGCTCTCACACGCTGCATTATGTCTTTGCAGGTGAATGTAGCTAGTGTA
Organism: Notolepis coatsorum; assembly: GCF_963971535.1. Classification (NCBI taxonomy): domain Eukaryota; kingdom Metazoa; phylum Chordata; class Actinopteri; order Aulopiformes; family Paralepididae; genus Notolepis; species Notolepis coatsorum. The sequence continues at coordinate 48,035,987 of NC_140179.1, read as the reverse complement.
GCGTCACCTGAATAATTACAGCCCATGGAGCTGGGTGCCGCCTTTTTCATGTGAAGAATATATTTATAGCCTGTGGCTGCAGGAGAGGCGTGGCGAGCCCACATTATTCTGATAACTGATCATTTGAACATCAAAACTAGAGCCCAACCGGGTAAAAATAACTGGTTATTTGGGGCCAATGCCGATATTAGGGAGTAAAATATTCGGATACAAATATATATATATTTTTTTATGTAGTCCTAAACTTTACCCTAACCTAATTATATTAGATCAGGAACCAAACTAGTTTGCATTGCATGTTCTATTCTAAATAGCTTAATATTCACTAATGCTGCATTTATCTTTATATAGGTAATAGTATTAGTATAGTAATAGTATAGTATTATGATTGCGTTATATATGTAAACAATGGAGTCGGAGCGTGCTCTCTGCTGGACAGACTGTGATGACGCCATTTCTAAATGACCCCAAGCATTTTTCTCTGCATTATGTTCTGTAAAAAAATAAAACGCTTTTAATATCAGCACCTACTGGCCATCGTGGATAAAGCAAGCTTGCATAATTTGAGAACCAACTGGAGATGAAAAAAAAGGAGGACGAAAGGGAGAGCAGATACTAACCTGGCCCAGACCACCTCCCACTATCCTGGCCCAGACCACCTCCCACTAACCTGGCCCAGACCACCTCCCACTATCCTGGCCCAGACCACCTGCCACTAACCTGGCCCAGACCACCTCCCACTAACCTGGCCCAGACCACCTCCCACTAACCTGGCCCAGACCACCTCCCACTATCCTGGCCCAGACCACCTGCCACTAACCTGGCCCAGACCACCTCCCACTATCCTGGCCCAGACCACCTCCCACTAACCTGGCCCAGACAACCTCCCACTAACCTGGCCCAGACCACCTCCCACTAACCTGGCCCAGACAACCTCCCACTAACCTGGCCCAGACCACCTCCCACTAACCTGGCCCAGACCACCTGCCACTAACCTGGCCCAGACCACCTCCCACTAACCTGGCCCAGACCACCTCCCACTAACCTGGCCCAGACCACCTGCCACTAACCTGGCCCAGACCACCTCCCACTAACCTGGCCCAGACCACCTCCCACTAACCTGGCCCAGACCACCTCCCACTAACAGTACGAGTATATAACCAAGCTTAAATATACATTATTAAATGAATAGTTCTCATAAAACCATTAATGTCACTTTGTTTTACAGTTTCATGTTAATTTGTTTAGACTAATTATTAATGTTGTTGTTTTTGTTATTATTATTACTGTGATTATTATTGTTATCATTATTATTATCTTATTATTATCTTAATATTATGAAAATAGTTTTATGAACTTATTTCACTTTACTTTTGTTCTTGTTTATTTATTTTTTTATCCAGGTCTCTTGCCTCTACTCAGCACCTTTAAATACTTTCTGTCATGGTCAATGTTTTTACTGTTTTTCTGAAATGGTGCGAAATAAATAATAAATGTTACTGACCAAACACTCTACAGTATATCGGGGATAGCTGTCGGAATGTAGAGCTATTACTTTAACATGTAGACCACTTATTTTGACAAAAGAATACCACTTACAGCACCTTTAATGCGTCCTCATTGTGTATTTGGGTGCATTCCCTCGTGTACTTAAGAGCTGTCCACTTGTGATCGGAACACCCACCCACTCTCTCACTCAGTCACTCAGTCACCCACTCACTCTTTCTTCCCCCTCCCTCCCACCCACCCCTCTCTCTCTCTCTCTCTCTCTCTCTCTCTCTCTCTCTCTCTCTCTCTCTCTCTCTCTCTCTCTCTCTCTCTCTCTCTCTCTCTCTCTCTCTCTCTCTCTCTCTCTCTCTCTCTCTCTCTCTCTCTCTTTTATTTATCAAGGGAACGTTGACTTGTCTTTCAGCATCGCCCTACTATACACCTCACAATCAGACACATTCACACCTGGCTGGAGTTGAGTGCCTTGCTCAAGGGCACATCCATGAACTGGCGACTTACCAGTCACAAGCCTGCTTGGCTAACCATTATACCCCTGAGAGAGAGGATGGATGATAGAAAAGGAGAGAGAATGATGCAGGGATGGATGGAGATAGATAGAGAGAGAGACAGCCAGAGTGAGCTAGATAGAAAAAGAGAAATAGAGAGAAACACACAAATATTAGAAATAAATAGAGACAGAGTGAGAAATAGATGGAGAGAGCTACACTTACAAGCTACACGTGTAACGTCAGTGTGTGCATGCTGTTCTGTTTCACAGTGTTAGTGTTTATAACTGTTGACAATTTCCACGCCTGTCACTTCAGCCACAAATCTACACACTTTTATGCAAATGTTCACACACACACATGAACACACACACACACACACACACACACACACACACACACACACACACACACACACACACACACACACACACAAGCGGGTGTGTGTTACAGAGGCTGTGTCACTGTAATTGACTGTGAAATCTACTGGAGGCTTTACAGAGAGAGAGGAGGATGAGTGGAAAGATGGATGGATGGATGGATGGATGGATGGATGGATGGATGGATGGATGGATGGATGGATGGATGGATGGATGGATGGATGGATGGATGGATGGATGGATGGATGGATGGAAGGAGGGATGTAGGGATGGATAGATAGATAGATAGATAGATAGATAGATAGATAGATAGATAGATAGATAGATAGATAGATAGATAGATAGATAGATAGATAGATAGATAGATAGATAGATAGATAGATAGATAGATAGATAGATAGATAGATAGATAGATAGATAGATAGATAGATACATGGACGGAGGAAGAGAGAGATGGGTGAAAGAAAAGGAGATATATGGATGAGAGAGAGAGATGTGAATGGATTTGCGACTGAGTGTTTTTAGCCTCTCTGGATTTGAACATTCTGAACATTGTGATATGCATAAATGAGTGAGTGTGAGTGTGTGTGTGTGTGTGTGTGTGTGTGTGTGTGTGTGTGTGTGTGTGTATGTGTGTGTGTGTGTGTGTGTGTGTGTGTGTGTGTGTGTGTGTGTGTGTGTGTGTGTGTGTGTGTGTGTGTGTGTGTGTGTGTGTGTGTGTGTGTGTGTGTGTGTGTGTGTGTGTGTGTGTGTGTGTGTGTGTGTGTGTGTGTGCGTGCGTGCCTGCGTGCGTGCGTGCGTGCGTGCGTGCGTGCGTGCGTGCGTGCGTGTGCATGCGTGTGTGTGTGTGTGTGTGCTGTAGAAAGCTATCCGGCTGCGAGCTAGCCTAGATTAGCACAAATTAATGGCAGTGGATATGGATCTCTAGCCTAGCTTAAAACTCTGTGTTTCTGGCCAACAGCTATGCCAGTGGATGGTTAACTGCTTCTATTCATGGGTGCTAAGCTAGGCTAGCTTGCAGCTGGATAGCTTTCCACTGAATGCACAGAGAGGAAATTGGTATCTATCTTCTTGTCCGACTCTGGAGACGGTAAGCGGATTTTGGCGTGTTCCTTTCAGGGACAGTATATTTTGGGGGGGAAAGGAAAGCGAAACAATGTCTCTTGAATATCCAATGGTTAGCTAAACAACATTTTAGCCACTCTGCCCCTGGTGGCGGCTCACATGCATGGCACGTTGACTCATGTTTAAAGTGCTTACTCAATTACTTTGCCTTGCAAAGACTGTGTCCTTGTTCATTATTCAGATTTTTTTGCTATCCCAAGGAATAAGACATTGTTTGAGATTTTTTTTGTTTGTTTTCACAGTATTTTCTTCGTTACAGTTTTGTTTAATTATATTCAGAAAAGGTTTTTAATTTGATATACAATATATGTAATTACAACGTGTAATCTGCACGGGATGAAATCACAATTTGTACCATGATAAGACAAACCCAATTTAAATCCTAAGGTCACAGGAACTTCCTGACCTCAATATGGGGTCGGGACCTCCTGCTGTGCGGAATGAATTTTTTTAATATACAGTATATATATATATATTTGTCCTGTTCTCTGTCACACAGTAAACAACAGACGCCCGACGTGTGAACGACACAATTTACATGCACTTTAAATGTTAGGTTTCCAGGAGTTTCCAGGCCCGGTGTAACGTCACCTGCCAAAAAACAGGTCTACAGTGTTTCCACTACAGTCAGCAGCGATGGACACCCACTGCTAGAGAATTCCAACCATTGTTAGGGACGTAGAAAAACAAAACAATGAAAATTCATCAGTGGCCTTATCTTTCATAGCCACGCCTATTAGATTAGATTAGATTAGATTAGATTAGATTAGATTCGATTAGATTCGATTAGATTCAAATGCATTGTCATGCTAGAGCAGTACAGTACAACGAAAATAAGTTGGCATCTAACCAGAATGCAAATGTAACAGTAAAAGTGCACTAACAATATACAATGTACAAGTGATTGAACTAGTATATATAAATGGGTACTAATGACTAATAATGATAATCAGATGTATGTACAGTGTTATTGATTGATTGATTGATTGATTGATTGATTGATTGAAAATTGTATTAACAGATTGCAGAATGGGTACAATACAGTTATAGTTATAGTATTGTGTACAGTGATACAGGTATAAAAAGGTATAAAAACATGATGGTAGTAATAGGGATGTTCGATATTGGCTTTTTTACCGTTATCCGATATACCGATATTGTCCAACTCTTCATTTCCGATACCGATATCAACCGATACCGATATATGCAGGGTTTCCCCCCACAAAAAAATTAAAGAATTAACATTAACAGGTTAACAGGTAATTAACATTACATATCTCTCGTCCTGGAATTAACATTAACATTATGCATACTTTTGACAATAAATAAAATAAGAATTTGTTCTTACTTGCTTGCCTGGGTAAATAAAGGTTAAATAAATGTTTTGTTTTTTTATACCGATAATTTCCGATATGTAAGGGATAATGTATAGCTACGAGGTCATTGTCGCAAAATAACGTATATAGTATTATACAACCTGGAAATGGTTCATCTAGATCAACATCCCATAATAGCAAAATGTCTACTCCAAGCTGATCGCCCAACAGCCCGAGGAGACTGGGGTAAGTTTCAGCGTTTATTATTACCGTGTTCGATACAAACTGCTCTGATGATCATATCACCCACACTACATGAATCATCTAATGTTGGCCACGGAATTATAAACGACCCCCCCCCCCCCCATCCGGTCAACATCAGATGATGAGTAGTAACTTCTAGAAGCACGTACATTTGAAATTTTTTATCTGGCGCTGATCGCTATCAAACTGTATTTGATCATCAATATAATGCATTTAGGGCTATAAATCACGTTCTGCAGAATGCTGCAGAAAACGTTAAAACATATTTATACCGTATTTTAGTATGAATATGTGAATGAAAAAGTAGAACGTTGCTACATCCTAAACGATAGATAATTGACGTTGAATGGGCCATAGTAATGTCAATTTAGCAATACAATTTAAAAGGTTATAGCCCTGCAAAGAAGGGGAACTTCTCCATAGACAAATAGAGCTGGCAGAGGATGGTATAAGGATGTACATAAGCGTGGCAGAGAAAGGGTTAATTTCCTATACCGATATCAACCGATATCAACCGATACCGATATATGCAGGGTTTCCCCCCCCCCCCCCCCCAAAAACGGAATAATTTCAGGTAATTAACATTACATATCTCTTGTTGTGGAATTAACACAACATTATGCATACTTTTGACAATAAATAAAATCAGAATTTGTTCTTACTTGCTTGCCTGGGTAAATAAAGGTTATAGAAATGTAAAAAAAAAGAAAGAAAAAATATATATATTTTTTTGAAAACCGATACCGATATTTTCTGATATCACATTTTAATGCCGATATCGGCCGATAATATCGGTAGGCCGATAATATCGGACATCCCTAATTTCGGCGAATGTTAAAACGCCATGTAATAATACATTTGAATGCCAATATTGGCAGATAATATCAGACATCTCTAGTAGTAAATCATACTGACCACCGGTATAACTAGTAAGAGTAGGTAAGGGATAGGAGTAGGTAAGGGAATGGATATATACAGATGTAGATATAGTATTTTATACAATGGCATGCAAATATCTTGATTATGATTGGCTGAAACAGTCAAGTTAGCCTTTGTTATTTGATTTCGTATAACACACTCCACGTGACCCCAGATCCCTCCCACAACCGAATAACTTTTTCTGAATGAGTCCGCCATAGATAGACAAATGGAAGTATGAATAGCCTTTGAACGAATCATCCAAAAAAGATACAGTCAACTGGAATATTATAGTTCGTTACACTGTTGGATTATGTAATTGGTTTGTCATGACCCATTGTGAAACAAAATAAAAATCGCAGACTTAAAAAAAATTAAAAAAATTAAATGGCCGTCGATTATAATTTTTTTGGTCAGACTTGGATCTACTATTCAGCGTTTCCCAAACTTAGGGTCGCGACCCAAAATGTGTCACGGACCGTTTTTATTGGGTCGCCAATTGGCAGAGTAAAATGCATAACAATCAGGTACGTTGGAAGGGGGGGTGTGGCAGCTTCAGTTACTGCACAAAAGTAAAACGGTATCTTTATATACTGTAACATATATATAATATAAGTTATAAGTTTATCCTGCTCAAAGCACTTGACTTCATCATTACACTGACACACTTGTAAATACCTTAATTCTTCTTAGATTGCCCGACTGTATTATTTTCCTCGCTGTGTGAAAAACTACAGAACTTTGCGTGGGGAGTGGCCACTGGCTGAGTGCTCTCTGTCTCGGGTGCCGGAAAGGAGAAGCACAGACAACATGAGAGAGTTTTGATTGATTGATTGAAAACTTTATTAACAGATTGCAGAATGGGTACAGTACAGTACAGCTCAATACATACAATTGTTAAGGGGATGCAGACCAGAGAAAGACTTTCGTCTTGTTTACATCAGGGTCCCCCATTTTCAATTCATCATAGAGGAGAGATGAGATGCACCTAAATCCATTGCGGGGTGAAAATTTGCCGCAAAACATTAATATCTTTGGAACCGTGTGTGTTAAATTGTATCTGAATCGGGAGATGATCTTCTCTCGTCACAATTGAAATTGTATTTCTCCGTCGCGCAAAAGCTGGCTGGCAGTCTCATTGAATAATATACACGCTCCGAAAGTCTGTAAACTTGTGCATAGCGGAGTGTGGCTCTATAGCAGAGGTCCCCAACCATCGGGTCGCGGACCGATGTAATATTAGTTTGTTACACATATGTTGGATTATGTAATTGGTTTGTCATGACCCATTGTCAAAACAATAATAAATCGTGGGATTTATATGAAGTTTGTTGTTAGATGGCATGCTTTGTAGCACCTCCCTCTGCTTCAAAAGGACACTGTCGCACGAAGCGATTTCACTGGATGTCCCGGACACAATGGAAGTATGGATATATTCGTAACGAATAATTAAAAAAATATACAGTCAACTGGAATATGTTGTTTACCATGACCCATTGTCAAAACAATAAAAAAATCGCTGGATTTATATGATGTTTGTTGTTAGATGGCATGCTTTGTAGCACCTCCCTCTGCTTCTAGACACGGAGGCAACTTTTGGACCTACTTTTTCTGTGGATGGTTTTGTGAATAAATCTCCATTATGCTTCAATTACTGTGTGTTTATTGTATTGCAATAAGGTTGGGTGAATTCGGCCATTGTATAAAAGCATTACATCACTTGAAGTTGTGTGTTATACGAATGATATCACGCCTAGGGGGGTTTAACAACCCTCCGCTGCGGGCCGGGCCTAGCAACCACCCCTAGTGATCTAATTCGTATAACACACTCCGTCGCGATATGTAATGCTTAATTATATGCAGGTATATTCAGTGACTGAGTGAGAGGAACGGCCTCCTACTGAACACCACCAAGACCAAGGAGATGGTCGTGGACTTCAGAAGACCCAAGCCCCCCCTTCACCCAGTCAACATCCATGGGAGGGACGTCGAGGTGGTAGAAACCTAGAAATACCTGGGTGTGCACCTGGACAACCAACTGGACCGGTGCCTGAACACAGAGGCCCTCTACAGGAAGAGACAGAGCCGGCGGCCCAGAAGGTTAAGACCACCATATAGCCGGCTGAGCGGGATCGGGGTGTTGGTCCAGGGGGGTCTGGGGGGTCTGGGGTGGGGGGGGGGGGGAGTGGGGGAGGAAATGTCTTTGTGGTGTCTGTGGTAATATTTTTATTTTAAATTTTTAGGTTCTGTATTTATTATTTTAGTGGTTCTACTGTCATTATTTTTATTGTTAGTGTTATTATTGTCGTGTGAAGTCATGTATATTATTATTATTATTATTATTATTATTATTGTATTGTGTGGTGTCTTGTGTTGTTTTATATTTCATGTAAAAGAAAAAGGAAAAATAAAAAGATTTGATAAATAAAATTAAAAAAAAGGAAGAGACAGTTCTTCCTCAGGAGGCTCAGGTCCTTTTGACGTCTGCAGAGAAATGCTGCATGTTCTACCAGTCAGTCTGTGGCAAGTGTCCTTTTTTATGCTGCAGTCTGCTGGGGAGGCAACATGGCAGACAGGAACACTAGGCAGCTGGACAAGCTGGTCAAAATGGCTGCTTCAGTGCTGGGTAGGAGCTTGGACTCAGTGGGGGTTGTGGTGGTGGAGAGACGCACAAGGAGTAAGCTGACAGTCACCTCTCCCTCACACCCTAGTAGGACCAGGGGAGCAGCCACCCTCTCCCTCACACCCTGGCAGGACCAGGGGAGCAGCCACCCTCTCCCTCACACCCTGGCAGGACAGGACAGCAGCCACCCTCTCCATCACACCCTGGCAGGACCAGGGGAGCAGCCACCCTCTCCCTCACACCCTGGCAGGACAGGGGAGCAGCCACCCTCTCCATCACACCCTGGCAGGACCAGGGGAGCAGCCACCCTCTCCATCACACCCTGGCAGGACAGGGGAGCAGCCACCCTCTCCATCACACCCTGGCAGGACCAGGGGAGCAGCCACCCTCTCCATCACACCCTGGCAGTACCAGGGGAGCAGCCACCCTCTCCCTCACACCCTGGCAGGACCAGGGGAGCAGCCACCCTCTCCATCACACCCTGGCAGGACCAGGGGAGCAGCCACCCTCTCCATCACACCCTGGCAGGACATGGGGAGCAGCCACACTCTCCCTCACACCCTGGCAGGACCAGGGGAGCAGCCACCCTCTCCATCACACCCTGGCAGGACCAGGGGAGCAGCCACCCTCTCCATCACACCCTGGCAGGACAGGGGAGCAGCCACCCTCTCCATCACACCTTGGCAGGACATGGGGAGCAGCCACCCTCTCCCTCACACCCTGGCAGGACCAGGGGAGCAGCCACCCTCTCCATCACACCCTGGCAGGACATGGGGAGCAGCCACCCTCTCCCTCACACCCTGGCAGGACCAGGGGAGCAGCCACCCTCTCCCTCACACCCTGGCAGGACAGGGGAGCAGCCACACTCTCCATCACACCCTGGCAGGACATGGGGAGCAGCCACCCTCTCCCTCACACCCTGGCAGGACCAGGGGAGCAGCCACCTCTCCCTCACACCCTGGCAGGACCAGGGGAGCAGCCACCCTCTCCATCACACCCTGGCAGGACATGGGGAGCAGCCACACTCTCCCTCACACCCTGGCAGGACAGGGGAGCAGCCACCCTCTCCCTCACACCCTGGCAGGACCAGGGGAGCAGCCACCCTCTCCATCACACCCTGGCAGGACATGGGAGCAGCCACCTCTCCATCACACCCTGGCAGGACCAGGGGAGCAGCCACCTCTCCATCACACCCTGGCAGGACATGGGGAGCAGCCACCTCTCCATCACACCCTGGCAGGACATGGGAGCAGCCACCTCTCCATCACACCCTGGCAGGACCAGGGGAGCAGCCACCTCTCCATCACACCCTGGCAGGACATGGGGAGCAGCCACCCTCTCCATCACACCCTGGCAGGACCAGGGGAGCAGCCACCTCTCCATCACACCCTGGCAGGACCAGGGGAGCAGCCACCTCTCCCTCACACCCTGGCAGGACAGGGGAGCAGCCACCTCTCCCTCACACCCTGGCAGGACCAGGGGAGCAGCCACCCTCTCCCTCACACCCTGGCAGGACCAGGGGAGCAGCCACCCTCTCCCTCACACCCTGGCAGGACCATGGGAGCAGCCACCTCTCCATCACACCCTGGCAGGACCAGGGGAGCAGCCACCTCTCCATCACACCCTGGCAGGACCAGGGGAGCAGCCACCCTCTCCATCACACCCTGGCAGGACCAGGGGAGCAGCCACCTCTCCATCACACCCTGGCAGGACATGGGGAGCAGCCACCTCTCCATCACACCCTGGCAGGACATGGGGAGCAGCCACCTCTCCATCACACCCTGGCAGGACCAGGGGAGCAGTCACCCTCTCCATCACACCCTGGCAGGACATGGGGAGCAGCCACCTCTCCATCACACCCTGGCAGGACCAGGGGAGCAGTCACCCTCTCCATCACACCCTGGCAGGACATGGGGAGCAGCCACCTCTCCATCACACCCTGGCAGGACATGGGAGCAGCCACCCTCTCCATCACACCCTGGCAGGACCAGGGGAGCAGCCACCCTCTCCCTCACACCCTGGCAGGACAGGGGAGCAGCCACCCTCTCCATCACACCCTGGCAGGACCAGGGGAGCAGCCACCCTCTCCATCACACCCTGGCAGGACCATGGGAGCAGCCACCTCTCCATCACACCCTGGCAGGACCAGGGGAGCAGCCACCCTCTCCATCACACCCTGGCAGGACCAGGGGAGCAGCCACCCTCTCCATCACACCCTGGCAGGACCAGGGGAGCAGCCGCAGCGGACGGCTCATCTCGCTGCGCTCGCGGACTGAGAGGTACTGTTGTGAGGGCTGCTTTTGAGCAGGTACCTCAGCCTGTTGGCTCCCCCCTGAGGACGTGTGGCGCGTTGACACGATTAAGTTCTCGTTTGATTGTTGTCATTTATTTGTCTGCTACCTAACCTCATTGTTTTTGATGCGCATGTTCAAATGCTTGTAACCCTGACCTCGTTTTCTTCTCCCCCTCCAGCGTGGGTAGATGTTTACTGGTCAACTAATATCGTGTCTCTTTTTCTCTCTTCCATCTAGTTTGGAAGACGCCGTCTCGGATACTCGTCGCGTTCATCCGCCCGTTAATTCCCTTGT
>NC_140179.1:48017279-48019779 GCF_963971535.1 Notolepis coatsorum | reverse complement strand
TGTTTTATATTAATAAATATTTTAAAGAGTAGAGACACGTGTGATTATTACTATGATTGAAAATCAATTTAGACAAAGACATACAAAGAAGTAATTATCACAATTAGCGATTTATTTATGGCTGGTAAAAAATCTGTTTGGCTGGTAAAAAAAATCATATACTCGCCAGTTGGCTGGTAAGCCAAAACGTTAGTTTCCTCCCCACACACACACACACACACACACACACACACACACACACACCACAAGGTCACATCATATTATGGCACTAGATGTGCTTACACATGCACACACAGACATACACATACAATTAAACATTGTACAGTAGCCTACATACGCACGTACACACAGGTCACAAGGCTGTAGCCATTTCAGTTGTATAAATATACACATGAATTTTACACATGTATATAGACGAGGTACGTTAAATGAAGTTAATAATTATGCTCCTTTGAGCAAGGCACGAACCCCCGACTGCTGTACTCCAGAGGCACTGCACTGCAGGCAACCCTACACTCTGACCTCTCTGATGAAAGGTGCATGTAGGAAGCTGCGTGTGTTTATTTATTGACAGCGATATATAATCACTTCCAATACCCTGTCATTCAGACGCTGCTGTGTGTGTGTGTGTGTGTGTGTGTGTGTGTGTGTGTGTGTGTGTGTGTGTGTGTGTGTGTGTGTGTGTGTGTGTGTGTGTGTGTGTGTGTGTGTGTGTGTGTGTGTGTGTGTGTGTGTGTGTGTGTGTGTGTGTGTGTGTGTGTGTGTGTGTGTGTGTGTGTGTGTGTGTGTGTGTGTGTGTGTGTGTGTGTGTGTGTGTGTGTGTGTGTGTGTGTGTGTGCGTGCGTGCGTGCGTGCATATACGTGCATACACACACACACGCACACACACACACGCAAACACTCCTTTCTCATTATCCTGTGGCGACTGGTGTGAAATTGATGTCCTGTTTGTGAACATAGGTCGCATATCAAAGTTGTATTTCTGTGTTTCAGGAGTCAGGCTGTTCACCACACTGCTGTGCGTCTGCTGTGGTCCTGCAACAGAAAACCATGAAGTACATGCACACATACAGACGCACACACATACACACACACACACACACACACACACACACATACACACAGACAGACACACACTGACATACACACACAGACAGAGACACACACACACAGGGGTGTAAAAAGTACCCAGAAATGGTACTTAAGTGAAAGTATGGGTACCGGCTCAAAATCGTACTCAAGTAAAAGTCAGAGTGTCTGGCTAAAAACATACTTGAGTAAAAGTCAAAAGGTTTCTTCTTTTAAATGTACTTAAGTACTAAAAAGTAAAAGTTAAAACTCTTTTTCTGACTGTCTATTCTCCTGATAGCAGGTGTTTAATCAAAGATCCCTGCTTTCTAGTCTTGCACAAGGACCAATCAGCATGGGTATGGGCGGGTTCATTTTCCATTGATGGGGATTTGATTGGCTGTTTTTAAATAAAGCGCGGCCGCAGGATTAATAAAGTTAACGTTAGTTCGGCCAGAGAAACAAATATACTAATTATAATGGTTGGACCTGCAAGATTTGTACTTTGTACTTTGTAGGTCTCCATTTTAAATGTAAGGAGTAAAAGTACAAGTATACAAACCTAATAATACTCAAGTAAAGTACAAATCCCTAAAAACAGTACTTAAGTATTGTAACGAAGTACAATTACTCAAGTACTTTACACCCCTGCACACACATACACACAGACAGACACACACATACACAGACACACATACATACAGACGCACACACATACACACAGACAGACACACACACACACATACAACAGACAGACACACACATACAGACGCACACACATACACACAGACAGACACACACACACAGTCAGACACACATACAACAGACAGACACACACATACAGACGCACACACATACACACAGACAGAGTCAGACACACACATATACAGACGCGCACACACACACACACACACACACACACACACATACACACAGACAGACACACATACACACAAACAGACACAGACACACACACACACACAGACACAGACAGACACACACAGACACACAAACAGACACAGACACACACACACACACACACACACACACACACACACACACGGACAGAGACAGAAAATCAAGAAAGAAAGAAAGAAAGAAAGAAAGAAAGAAAGAAAGAAAGAAAGAAAGAAAGAAAGAAAGAAAGAAAGAAAGAAAGAAAGAAAGAAAGAAAGAAAGAAAGAAAGAAAGAAAGAAAGAAAGAAAGAAAGACAGAAAGAAAGAAAGACAGAGGGATAGGAGAGAGGAAGAGCAGAAGAGACAGATGGGAAATGGGGAGGTGAGAGAAAAAGGTAGAGAAGAGAAAGAGAGACAGATGAGAGAGAGAGAGATAAGAGAGAGAAAGAGAGAGGGGGTTGAGAGAAAGAAATGGTCAAAAGAGAGTAATATGGAGAGAGATTATGCTCCTTAATGCCCATACTGCTGACAGAGA
>NC_140179.1:47984779-48012279 GCF_963971535.1 Notolepis coatsorum | reverse complement strand
ACACACACACACATGCACACACACACACACATGCACACACACACACACTTACACTCAGTCAGACACTTACTTGTTACTTCTGGACAGTTCTTGTGTTCTGAGTCGGTGCTTCTGAGTTCTCTCCGAAGCGGCGCTCCAGAAAAGTTTCTCCCACAAAATCTGCAACAGTAGTGAACTCCGAACCCCGGGCTGGAGGCTGTTCAGTAGACCGACCGGTGGCTTGTTCAAAGGAAAGCCTTCGTCTGCTACAATAAAGTAAAGCCAGGACACAGTCAGGCGGGCAGACGGAGATGTCCAAAAATACTAACTCGGTGGAGGAGGAGAGAGGTCCAGCTGGATAGATTCCTCAATGTAGAGCCTGATCTTCACGAATTCCGCCGAATGCAATTGTCTCTCCTCTGGTTGTTTAATTCACAAGAAAATAACCACCGCAAAGTATTTTAAAACTTTATCTCTACTCCGCACAAAACATTGTGTATTCCACAAAACTTCATCCCACAAGCACGTTACTGTTTTCTACACAAACTCCTCCTGGTCGCTTATAAGTACAAATGTAATAAACATGTATAAGTCACCGATAAGATCTTAGTGTCAAATCTCCCCCATCCATAAAAGATCCAGTGGTCACGTATAGCCTATTTGACAAGGTTGTATTGTATACCCAACTTTTACAAGTCATCGACGATGCACACAGGCTGTTGTTTGTGCGGGCGTGGTGTCACTCTAGTCAAAGCAACAGGTGTCAAAAATAAAGTGTGATCTCTTTTCCGAGAGCGATCACAACAAGTCCCCCCGACGGGTGTCTCCAAACAGTTACGCACCGATATGTTTTACGCAAACACGGCCCCGAGGATCCACAGAAGGTCGAGAGACCGGAGAGCGCTCCGAGGAGGGGATGACAGGAGCTGCGCGGAAAGACGTGAAACAAAAGAGTTATGAAGTTCACTCCTCTCTCTCTCTCTCTCTCTCACTCTCTCTCTCTCTCTCTCTCTCTCTCTCTCTCTCTCTCTCTCTCTCTCTCTCTCTCTCTCCTCTCTCTCTCTCTCTCTCTCTCTCTCTCTCTCTCTCTCTCTCTCTCTCTCTCTCTCTCTCTCTCTCTCTCTCTCTCTCTCTCTCTCTCTCTCTCTCTCTCTCTCTCTCTCTCTCTCTCTCTCTCTCTCTCAGTGTGTGTGTCTCCCCCCTGCTCTGTTCTACAAACTGACCGCCTGCCCACCGCTGTCGGGGGGGGGGGGGGGGGGGAGCAGAGATAGATAGATAGATAGATAGAAGATAGATAGATAGATAGATAGATAGATAGATAGATAGATAGATAGATAGATAGATAGATAGATAGATAGATAGATAGATAGATAGATAGATAGATAGATAGATAGATAGATAGATAGATAGATAGATAGATAGATAGATAGATAGATAGATAGATGGATAGACGGATAGACGGATAGACGGATAGACAGATAGACAGATAGATAGATAGATAGATAGATAGATAGATAGATAGATAGATAGATAGATAGATAGATAGATAGATAGATAGATAGATAGATAGATAGATAGATAGATAGATAGATAGATAGATAGATAGATAGATAGATAGATAGATAGATAGATAGATAGATAGATAGATAGATAGATATGTAGTGCAGCCTGAATATTCTACAAAGTATTCAGAAATGCTAACTAACTGTTACTTTCCCTGTGTGTGTATAACGTGTGATTAACAGTGTTCCTTTGGATAGCTTAACAGTGTTCCTTTGGATAGCTCGCCCAGTCTAACGACGAGGTGAGGTGCTACTCTTCTCCGGCTGCAGTATGGATTACTAACAATAACATTGAGCCCTTTTTCCCTTTCTGAGCGGTCCTGGAGTGGGACCAGTGGAGGTTGCCAGCAGGGGGCGGAGTGGCAGTGGTGGCAGGTGGAGCGGTGGAGAGAGGAAAGCAACGAGGAAGAGGGAGTTACCTGGGAGCGAGAGTACCAGGAAGCTATCTTCGGCGTTGGACTTGGCCGTGAACAGTCGCAGTCACAGCGGGCGTGTGCTTTGGAATAGCCCCGTTGAAGAAGTTATGAAGGAGAGCCCCGTTGGAACGAGCAGCGGGTGATGAGAAGTACTTGCTAGTGACGGGTAGGGTGACCAGGTGTCCCCCTTTTGGTTGTACTGTCCCACCATTTGACCAAATGTCCTGCGTCCCTCATATTGAGAGGATGTCCCTCTTTTCGAAGCCAAAAGAAAACATGCGTCTAAAAGCCCCTCCCTACAGACAGTAAACGTAGCAACCTGCCTCTTGTCCACACACATTGCTCTGATTGGTTATAGTACTTTAGCGCGCTGCTTGCCTGCTTGTGACGTGACTGAGTCGTGACGCTACCTCATATCGCAGATCTGATTGGTTATAGTAATTTAGCGCACTGCTCTGCTCGTGAGAGTTGAACTTGTGACGCTACCTCATATCGCAAATCTGATTGGTCAAAAAAAACACAACAACATTACAAGCGAACTAGTTCAAGATGGAAAGCAGTAAAAAGAAACGGACCTGCAGTTACAACCAAGACTGGCAAACGACACATGACTGGGTGAGGCAGATGGCAGGCAATCCGCAGCAGGCTTTCTGTGTTTTGTGTCATAGTTCGTTTTCAATTGCGCATGGAGGAGAATACGACTTGAAGCGCCACAGTGGACGTGAGTCTCACTTGAAAGTGGTTCACCAAAAAGAAACATCCAGATCTATGGATACTGTTACAAAGGATCAGATTAAACCGAATATATATATTTATTTATTGATATATATTGCATAGTATTTGTATATCGTTTGATATCCCTTGTATATTCCTTGTACATATACACGGAATATCCCTTTAGTCCAGCCCATAATAGTTCATTCTCCTATTGGACAGCGGTCCACCGGCGCCAGGGACCGGCCCCCGGAGCCAAGTTCAAAGTCACCGACACGACATGTCTGTACTTGCCCCGGCCCTGCCCAGGGATACGGCGACAGAAATGAGAGTGGCACTATTTGTGCACCGTGCGTATAAATACGGCGCAGGTGAATGTAGAAGCCCCTTAGCCCCTTACCTCCGTACCCTTCGTCCATTTAGTATGTTACAGATAAGTTGAAGCCTCACCCACGATACAACGTGCGGTGAAGTATGGCCTGTTTGGCCTCAGAATAGAGCATCGAGACCGCGTGCGAATTAGTAACTGAATTGTCAGAGTTTGGCGCTATACCGTCGAGTGCGACATATTTCTATTGAGTCTTTAATAGTCTATTTGTGTATAGTGTATCGTGCGGTTAGAATTCTATAGTGACCAGCATCTCCAACGCTTTCTCGTATTAGCTAGAGTTCTTATCCAGGCTGGGCCGACCGCATGGCGCTTTCACCCGAGGAGACCTAGGCGAGAACCGTATGGACATGTACACTGGATTAATCTACCCGACGACTACATAGCCCTTTGCGGCTGGAATATATTTGCTTTGGTCCTATGATTTATGGAGCGGATAATCGCCAACGCTGCACGTGTTGGATTTACCCCGAGAGGAGTCAAGTCGAGTCGGCGCTCAGAGAGCCTGAGGCCGCCTAGCTTTCTTCACTGTAGAGCTACAGTCTACAAGAGAACCAAGCTGTATTCGTCTGTGGATCAAGAGACTACTGCACCGGCTTCTGTACCTGAAGTCTCCCTAGTCATCGTTGACCAGACGTCCTACTACCGACAGATCTTCTACCCCCTTGCTGGCTTACAACCAGTGGGAACCCCTTCCAGTATCTCCCGCTATTACTAGTGTACCATAGATATAATTCCCTAAGATTCAGGTTGTATAATTACCTCCTGCGTAACCAGAGAATGGACATTCGTTATTGATTTGCCTACGCATACTCCTTTGCCTTACAAGTGCATTCAAAGAATAATGTAAAGTATCCTATGTACCTTTTGCTCCATTAAATACTTGATTAATACCTTTGACTGGAACCGATTTCATTGTGGGAAGTGTTCATCATATTCATATATCGTGTACTGTATGGCCAGTAATTAAAGTACGTAGAGCGGTAGTGGTTTAATGATACCATACTTATCAATACAGTCAGGGAATTGTACCCCTCAGTTACAGATACGTTTCTTTTTAAACCAAACAATGATAGCCAGACGGACAAGGTCACTGCAGCTGAGATAACAAGTGTCTATCACACAGTACAACACTCCCATGCATACAGGTCAGCCGACTGTGGTATGAAACTAGCTCCTGTCATTTTGCCAGACTCAGTTATTCTAATAAAAAAAATTACATTATCTATCTGTCCCACTTTGTCCCACTTTGTCCCACCAAAATCTTACTGTTGTCCCACTTTGTCCCACCAAAATCTTACTGTTGTCCCACTTTTGGACTTTTTGCATCTGGTCACCCTAGTGACGGGTTATCCTAGAAGTATCAGCGATAGTGTGTGAGTAAGAGATACAGAACCAAAGGACTAACGTCTAGAGTTAACGAGACTAACGTCTAACGTTAGCGGGTTATAGTAGTTCTATTTCATTATGGCTCCGCTCAGCATCAGTTGCATATATCTCGCTTCAGTGGATATGCACTGAATAAATTTCAAAATGTACCTTTACATACCAACATCCGTCTGACCACACCCCCATCTGCTTCCTACATAAGCAGGGGTGGGGCCACACACTCATCTCCTTCTCAAATTTCATCCACAATATAGTGCCTGTATACCACCACTTGGCGAGGAAGAAAGTATTAGCTGGAGAAAGGAAAACAGAAGAACAAGGAGATACGTTGACATTATATCTTTATTTTCTCTCTCACTATTTTCGAGAAAATACGGCGATATTGTCTTCGTCACTGGAGTGTCTGGAAGATGATGATCATTCTAAATCTCCACCGGTTTTTTCGTATTAGGGGCTCGCGTCGCTGATATACTCCCCATCGGCAGTCCTCCTTGCTGTGGCTGGATAGGTAATTGAACCTCCGGTTATACAGCTGGACTGTGGAAGGCACCGTCTGTTGTGAGGGACTGGTTGTTTTCGAGCCTGGGTGAGTAATGTTTTGCTTGCGAGCGCCAGTTGTCTGTTAGTGCTATGGGGGCTAGCTGACAATTTTTACGAAAGCCGGCCCCAGATTAGGGTCCTCTGTTCGGCCTCTTAGGCGACGGCGGAGGATCTTGGTCTGAAGCCCATGATGGTCAACTAGTGGGCCGCGACCAGGACCTGGTGAACCCAGGATTCTCTGGACAAGCGGATGCTTCTCTGTCCCGTGCAGGCCCCATCTTTCACTTGAGTGGAAGTACACCCTAAACGAGGAAATGTGGGCATGGATGTTCGTTATCGGAAGATCCATGTTCAAGTCGGCTGCAGCCCAGATGGGACTTGTGCCGGCTCCGCCGTATGTCTGGTAAAATCACTGTTGTAAACTTTCTTTTTCTCTTCTCTCTTAAAGGATGAGGAGGGTTTCAGACGGCGGCCTGTCTGAAGTGTGGCTTGTTATGTCGTTGTGTACAGTTCAGGTGATAGCTGCTTAGCTTGCGTGCTAGTTGTGGCCTACCTGTTAGCCAGTCAGCTGTTAGCTGCGGCGCTAGCCCGTTGTGTCACTAGGCTAGGAAACGTTAGCTTGTTGCTATCAGTCGAGAGCGGCTGTTAGCTTAATGCTACACTGTTGAACATTGCTATGACTATAACATGCCTTAAACACTCTGACTACGACGTCATCTTTGACAGAGGATGTTAGTCGAACCTACACCGGGAGCCCTGCCAGCGAGGACTGCGTCAACATGGAGAAACGTAGCGGCTGGGTGGCGCAGCAACGTTACCCTCGTCGCCAACACAGGAGATGCCGTGTTCAACTTCGGTGTCCCGTTAACCAGATTGCAGTTCTCTTGGCCTGCGCTCAGGGTAGGAGTCCCGACCGGACTTTAAACACTTTCTGTATTCTCTCGTTATGAAAAACGGCGTTCCTCTGTAGCAAGAGTGTACTTTTGCCATTTTTTGTTGTGATGAAGGGTTGTGTGTGTCTTGTGATCTACAACTGGGTTAGGTTGGCCCACAGAAGCACATGTGTAAGTCTGGTACCGGGGCTCTTAAAGGGGGCCCTCTCTGTTCTGTGTTTTTTCCTTAGTAAAAATCAGATAGCAGGTTAGCACATGAGCTATGTGAGGCTGTTCGATGCTTCATGTAGCAGGCTATGACTGTGTCATGCTCTACTTGTCATTACATCGTATCATGGGTGTGGGGTCGTAAAGGGGTGAACTGGTAATCCTTTCCTCCCCTTTTCTGATTGGTCAGGGGTTAAAACCTCCTGTCCTTCAAGGTTCCTGTCACGTTGCTGTTCGGCACATTACAGGGTAAAAGGGGGGGGGGGGGGGGGGAGTTTCCTGGTCCCACGCCCTGGAAGATTGGGCGTGTGCACAGCGGAAATTCCCCCGCCATAGAGTACGTCACTGAGTGCGTCTCTGTTGGTAAGACTTCCGTGGGTTGTTCAGGTCCATGTTATGGATCTGTTTCAGGGAGTTGTCAGAGCTCCTCCTCACGAAGCTCCTCCTCGGGGAGAAGTGCCTTCTGTGAGTTCTGACTCTCCTTCCCTGTGAGGGAGCCTCCTCAGAGTTTCAGAGCCTCCTCCTCAGATTGTCAAGGTGAGTAGAACTTCAAAAAGGAGTTCTGCTCTATTGTGTGTGTATTCGATTCAATTCGATTATTGAGTGTGTATTGGTTCAGTGCCTCCTCCTCGGAGAGCCCTAACCCAAGTGTTACATAGCTCAATGTTGCAATATATTCTTTTCAATCTATACAGCTCGCGTGGGAAGTCTCTCTGGGGATTTCCGTCTCCTCCCTGTGGCGAGGGTGGTGGGATGTAAAAATGTAAAAAAAAAATACCCTCAGCTGCGTCACGTGGGATTCATGTCATTCTGTCATTTTTAAATAAAAAGAGGAAGGAACATGAAGCACGACGGCTTGATTGATTGATTGATTGAAAACTTTATTAACAGATTGCAGAATGGGTACAATACAGTACAGCTCAATACACACAATTGTTAAGGGGATGCAGACCAGAGAAAGACTTTCGTCTTGTTTACATCAGGGTCCCCCATTTTCAATTCATCAGGCTCCGTGTCATTCTCCCAGGCGACTTGGAGGAACAATGTTTGGTGTCTTGCTAGACTATCCATTGATGTGTTTGGGTCTCGACGCGTACATAGTGCTGGCTCGGGGTGTTTCTGTTAAGAATCACGCAGGGGCTAAGTGCGCCTTGGTTGCTCGTTATTATAACAGCGTTTTTATAGGGCAACTGGGATGGAGTTTTGTCTCTTCCGAGCGCCAGTTTACTAGGTTGTCTCAATGAATTCTCGTTCATATCTGGGGGATGTTAACGGAATAGATCAGAACATAGGTAGAGGGGTCTCACGCCCTTGGGGTGGGCCACTGAGCACGGTACAAATGGGACCGTCTGGGTGGCGCCCTCTTTTCATGTTTTAGATCGACACGCATACCTACCCCCTCTTCTGGAGTGGGCATGTCGGCGTGGTTAGGGCACGGGACTGGTCTGGTCATGCTGGTCCAGGTCAGTTAACCCGTTGTCCGCCGGGGATACAGATCTGCTGTTCTGGTACCCTGAGGGACTTGTGCTTTTTTCGGGGGGAAAAATGCCGGGTCGGCCCGGGTGTCACAGGGTTAGGCGTTATGGAGACCCTTTGTTGGGTACATGTTGTACTCTGCACTATCGTAATGGCTTACGGCCATACCAACCTGTACACGCCCGATCTCGTCCGATCTCGGAAGCTAAGCAGGTTCGGTCCTGGTTAGTACTTGGTTGGGAGACCGCCTGGGAATACCAAGTGCGGTGAGCTTAGGGCTGGTTCTCCATTATTTTCGCTCCTCTCTCACGTGTGGCGAAGAGGGGGCTGTTGGGGTGGTCTTTGGACCTCCTCTGGTAACCCTGTGCTTCCCGAGCCGCCGGGCCCGGTCCGAAGTAATGTTTCGTCGACCCGTAGGCCTGGAATAACCCTTTTTTGAAAACTGAAACACTTGTACTGCGGTATAGCCAGTGTATACCCGCAGGTGTGTTTTGGAGTTTTTTCTTGAGGGGTTATAGGAACAACCACCGTCTGTGTACCGAGAGGGTGGTTGATTCCCTGGTGTGTTGGAGCAGAGTCAACTCCCGGGTTACCCGGTTGAGTGTGCCCCTGCACGTTCATGACGTCTGCCAATCGTGTCAGCCTTCTCTGCCTCGACCCCTCTGGGCGGTTTTTTTTTAATGGAGGCTTTGTCATGGTGCTCAACAACGCCAGCATACGCCCCTTCCGCCGGGGGGGCTGTTTTCAGTTGACTCCTTTGGCGCCTGTCTCGTCCGCAGTGCTCCAGGCTCAGGTTACAGCCTGCTGCCTGGTTTCCCCGGTGGGCTGCCTGCTTCCGTTGGTTGGACTTTTTTGAGTGCTTACGGCCATGCTGACTGCCTGTTCTGCAGGGTCAGTGTGCCAGGCGGTGTGCTATTGGGGGGAAAGGGCCCGCTCTTGGAGGGGCCCTATCCGAATACGCTGGCGATGTGGGGGGCGGTGTCACTAAGTGACCGCCTGGTGGGGTCTTGATGCCTGGCGTCATTGACCTCTCCGGGCCCCCTTTTTCCAGGGAATCCAGTCCCTTCAGTGGGTCTGGGTCTTCCTTCGCGCTCCGCTGCTACAGCCTTGCCACGGGGTTGGGTTTGCTCTTGACCCCGTGATTTTGGGGGCAGTAACAAGGGTTGTTCCTTCCGTTCGTTCCCTGGTGGCATGCGGGTTGTGCGTGTGCGTAGTCGTGGGGTCAAGCCACGGTCTGCTCACCCTGTGCGTTGAGTTGCTTGAGTTCCTCTTCGCACGGTCGGATCCGTCTCTTCCCACCAGCAGAGGACGCCATCCAGCACGCTCCTCCAGCTAACCACTGCCTATGCTGTTCGCCCAGCCTACTGGCTGTGCTCGCGGGATCGCCGACGCCATCTTGTCACCTGGACGAGTGGTGACAAGGGTGGGTCCGCCATCTTGGCTAAGTACTAACGGTACCACGTGTATCAACAGCAACGTCCATTCAAGTGAACGCTAACAACCAGTGTCTAAGGGGTACCCCGAACAATTTAAGCCGGCTTAGGTTAGGTTTTCTTTTGGTAACGTGGGCCCACATTTACTTGGTTTTATTTTGTTATTTGATTATTTGATTATTTGGTTATTTGAATTCCCAATGTTTCTCTACTTTATGCCTGGGTTCCCCTAGTACAAGCGGGGTGTTTTAATGTATTGAGCATGCGGTGCCTATGGTGGGAAGAGCTTCCCCTACATTATAACAGTGAGAGCACCCGGTGCCAATTATGAATAAATGGCAGTGTTAATTGTAATGGATAACATGCCCAGGCTTCAGTAAAAGTAGACCTTATTGGGATCATTGTCTGTGTGTCTGTTTCTTCCATTTTCCATTTGCTATTCTAACCCCTGGGTAAATATTGTGACTGCATAATTATTTAACCCTTACACCCCATTCACAGAATAGCATTTGAAGGGTCTATACAGGTGGTCAAGGAAGGGTACTGCTTAAAGGGAAGACCAATAATACTATTGAACTGACAGTCACTGGGTGTGGGAGGGCTGTCGGAGGTACTGGGGGAAGTGAGGGTGTGTGGGGAGCTACTGCTGACCGCCTTGGAAGGCGAGGGAGACCAGAGTACCAGTCCCCAGGTTAGTAAATCCTGGGCCCCATCCACTCCAGCTGCAAGCCCTCCAGAACGACGTTCCGGGCCAAAGACGGGGGTACATATAGGTCCAATACTATAGTATCCTACTACCCAGTGTCTGTGTACTACTACTCCCACAAGCAGGGATAATCCACCCTTCTACAGATAGATAGATAGATAGATAGATAGATAGATAGATAGATAGATAGATAGATAGATAGATAGATAGATAGATAGATAGATAGATAGATAGATAGATAGATAGATAGATAGATAGATAGATAGATAGATAGATAGATAGATGGATATTGCAGTGAAATAATGGCAAAAGATAGATAGATGAAAGTATGTTTCTTTGTGTTTGTCCCTGTCCATGTCTCTCTGTGTGTGTGTGTGTGTGTGTGTGTGTGTGTGTGTGTGTCTCTCTCTCTCTCTCTCTCTCTCTCTCTCTCTCTCTCTCTCTCTCTCTCTCTCTCTCTCTCTCTCTCTCTCTCTCTCTCTCTCTCTCTCTCTCTCTCTCTCTCTCTCTCTCTCTCTCTCTCTCTCTGTGTGTGTGTGTGTGAGTGTAGTTAATGCCAGGTTACACACAGAGTGCATTCCGCTCCTAAAACAGAAAACACATATCACTACTGACAGCGCTGAGAGAGGTTCACTTTTCCAAAAGGAACATTTCTCAAAGAAAAAACTGTCCACGCGTGTCTGTCATTTTAAATGATACTATGTATTTTGAATGAGGTTGGACCCTAGAATCGTGAAAATTATTTTGCACATCAAGACCACCTAAATAGTCCACATAAATGGCGCCATTGTTTCCCCGCCAAAATAAATAATTTATTTAGAAATAATGTCATTGTGTAAAAATGCATAGGAAGCATAAAAAAATTATAAAAGTCAAAGTGCAATTGTCCGCAGGCTGTACTCGCAAATACCTACATATTGAGTGAACATGAGTGTGTAGCCTGTTTAAAAAAAATTGTTGGGGCAAATAATAATAACTTTATTTGTAAATGTGACTGAATCCTTCTCACCAAGGTTCATGTCTACACCCAACTTTTACAGAATTGTAATTCTTGGGCCATTGTCATTGGCCATTTTGAGGTCAAATCAATCTCGAAGATATAAACCAGATATCCCGATTTCAAGTCTGTATACGTGATCTGTAAACATCTGAAAAATGCATTTTGTTTGGTCCTTAACCCTTGAGTAAACCTTGTCGCAGTTCTGGTCAAAAAGCCCCCCCCTTTTTTTTTTACGTGTGTTTGTGGATAGCGTTGGCTAGATTTGATGTATATGCCAAAAAAGTAGCTCAGTATCACATCTTGGACTCACATTACAATAATCCATGTTTTTTTTTTACAATCACTATTAACACATTCCCTGCCACTGGTTCTATCCATCAATGTAGGCTCACTGCCACCAGTCTAAGCCTATGGAGATGTTCACCTTCTTTGCAGGGCTATAACTTTTTAAATTGTATTGCTAAATTGACATTACTATGGCCCATTCAACATCGATTATCTATCGTTCAGGATGTAGGAACGTTATACTTTTTCATTCATAGATTCCTACAAAAATACCTTCTAGAATATAAGTATGTTTTTATCGTTTTCTGCAGTAATTCATAGAACGTGAGTTATAGGAATAAACGCATATATAGATTATCAATTGCCGTTTATTCCCGATACACGCTATATAAAAAAATTCAACTGTATATGATCCTATACGTTATGCGTCATCATGCGCGGATGAAAGGGGGGGGGGTCGTTTATAATTCCGTGATCGTCAGTAAATGCTTTATGTAGTATGGGTGATATATTGATCAGATGGGTTTGCAGTGAAATTAATAAACAATTGGGCTGAAAATAGCGTCAGCGTCCTCTTACCGTGTGTCAATGAGACTGGCGGTGAAAGATCCCAGGTATAGGACGTCGATCGCCTAGGTCCATTTTCGGTTTGTATGTCGCAATAAACGCCAAAATCATATCGATTATTAAGTTTATAAAGCGATCCATATGTACTATAGTGTCTGTCGGGAGCCTTGCGACAATATCTGACGGCCGGATGAATTTAATCGACGCACAGCAGCCATATCCTGTTTACCAGTGTAACTCGCCCGACCATCCACCAGGCGGCGGTATTGAGCCATCGTTGTATTGAGCCGTAGGGTCCAGCTGCAGCGCCGGAGGTGTATATATGAATTATGAATGCCATGGCAAAAAAATGAAATATTGATCTCAATATCGCTGTACAGCGTGGTCTGGCGGTCAAAGCATGGCGGGCAATAACGTTTTAAAGCGTTTCCGGCGGTGGATGTGTTAAGCGTGTGAACAACAAGTGTCACACCTTTCACCCTAGTCGCAGAACTGGACAGGTTAGGGTTAGGGTTAGAGTTAGGGTAACCCTATGTAACCCTAACCCCCTAACCCTAACCCCAACCCTAACCCCAACCCTAACCCTAATTTAAGAAATGGTTAAAAATCCTGAAAATGAATAAATATTGGATATGTATGGTGAGGACTGCAGTTAATAATGCTATTCATGAAAGAAAATTGGAACAATACATGAAAAAGATATGTTCTTACTGAGATTGCAGTTTCGGTCACTAGGGAGACAGCCAGGTAGTGGGTTTTTTAAAGGTTGACTCGAGGGTTAAAGGTCCCTAAGTGGTATTATTTTGTACACGAGATTCACACGGAGAAGAGTAGTTGGGCAGGCGAAGGTCATATGGATGTATTCTGGAGCAGGGTGTGGAGCCAGGTATAGAACTGTGAGCAAAAGGAGGACAAGACAAGTTAGACAAAGCAAACGAACAAGGATCGACGACAAGCGATACTATAAGGACTGACTGGTATATGAGAAACTACGATCTGGCAGCATCATGACATCTTCACACACCTGCACCCCATCCTGTTTAGTTTAGTTTAGTTTAGTTGATTCGGATCCCCATTAGCCATTGCCACAGGCATAGGCTATTATTACTGGGGTCCACACAAATCAATACAATAAAATCAATACAATACAATAGAACAATACAATATACCTCAATAACACATACAAATATTATATAATAAAATATCTAAGTTCACCAATCACACATACCCTACCCATCTACTCAATCATGTTTCAAGGCATAATATATGTTCACTTAAAATACAATACATCTCAATACAACATACAAATATATAAAAAATCTACGTACCATTCTTTCTTATATGATTTTTAAGGTGTTTTTTTAAATGTCTGTTTTTCTTCAACACTAGTTAATGCAGGTGGTAAGGAATTCCATGCAGTCATTGCTCTATACATCACAGTCCTTTTCATTGCATTTGTTCTTGGCATCTTTACAGTACATCTTTCCATTGACACATGCCTGGTGGAGTAACTAGGTAGCTAGAGAGTAGCTAGGTCGGAATAGAGTGAGAGAAAACCAAAGGTTACAGGAGACGGAAAGCCTGGAGGCTTGGAGGTGCATGACATGACTAGGCTTGAGTAAATTGTCATGAAACAAAGGAGAATATGTATTATGATTTTTCTTTGCATCTTTGACAGTGAATAACACCATGCTAAAAATGACCAGACATGAAAAATTGCCACTCAGCACCTTTGTTTGTTTGTTTGTTTGTTTATTAACACAGTTAAACAGAAGTAAAAACAATACATAATAAGTTATAACGATTGTGAAGGAGAAGTTAGAAGCCTAGAGGCTTATCAAGAACGTCCCCTGTTTTATAAAATCAAACATACAAAAATATGCATATTATAAAATACCAGAATACATTAAAAGATTCGTGTTAATACAAACATACATACACACGGTACATACATGCATATACTGTGTACATAATAATATATAACAACCCACCCACCTGCCTACAAACCTACCCACCCACATAACCAAATACATACCTACATGTATGACCTGTTGTTATCTATCTACTATTTTTGGATGAGAATTTTTTTGTAGTTTGCTTTAAAAATAAGCAGAGATGGAGATTTCCTCAGCATAGGATCAGCTGCATTCCAAAGATTGGACCCTCTATACCTCACTGAGAACTGCCTAAGTGAAGTACCACAATAAGGTATATGCAGGTCCCTGGACTGACGTGTAGCATATGAATGAACATCTGAATTAAAAGAAAAAAAACTATTAAAACCATTTGGTAGATTGTGATCATGAATGCATTTGTACACAAATATACATATCTGTAAAGAATTAACCTCAGACACAGTTCTTGAGATCACGTGTACAGAAAAATATAAGCAAAGGTGTTGAATGACCAGACAGAGGGAATACTTTATAAAGTATTATGTTTATTACTACGACACATGACTTTGATTGATTGATTGATTGAAAACTTTATTAACAGATTGCAGAATGGGTACAGTACAGTACAGCTCAATACATACAATTGTTAAGGGGATGCAGACCAGAGAAAGACTTTCGTCTTGTTTACATCAGGGTCCCCTATTTTCAATTCATCATAACATATGACATACATGACATACAGATAGACAGTATTCAGTATACCTTCACACTCTATTATCTTATGCAACTCATATTCACTCCACAAACTGAAATATACATACATTGTTGAATGAACAGCCTGTTTCTTGAAGTTAGACTCTCCTCTAAATTGTAACCCCCCTCTCTATAACTGAATCTTTGGATGTTACCCGGGAGTGAATTGTTTCGTTCTTTAAACATGATTTGTGCAGTCTTAAATTCAGCCAGGTCCCAGAGTTTCAAAATCAAATGTATTTTTTAAGGCCCGACAACACACGTTAATGTCCCTTCAGGCCCATGTCCCTTCAGGCTATGGATTTGCGGTGTTTTCCAGCTTATACAAAAAATATATATATTATTTTGGAATATTGCAACTACTACACAAAAACGTGAGTACACAAGTTCAACTCATGTTCAGCCCTATGTTACTCATTAGCACTAAAAGTGATTTTTCTTTATTGTGTACGAAACTTCAGAATGTTATCTTTCAAAGGAGACCAGGCTTATGCATGTGCTATAAGCATAAAGTATAAAGATAAGCTTTGCAAAAAAAGTATGCAGTCCTCAAATTCAAGTAAAAAAAATTGCCACTTTTCTGGGCGCATGTTATGTGGTTACATTTGGGATATTGCAACCACTGCAGAAAAATGTGAGTACACAAGTTCACGTTCAACTCAAGTTCAGACCTATATGCTACTCTATTTCATTAGCACTAAAAGTGATTTTCCTTTTTTGCATTAGTAACTTCAGAATGTTATCTTTCAGAAGAGACCAGGCTTATGCATGTGCTATAAGCATAATGTATAAAGATAAGCTTTGCAAAAAAAGTATGCAGTCCTCAAGTTCAAGTAAAAAAGAAAATGGCAGCTTAAACTTTGAGTAGAGATTCAAGATTCAAGAGGTTTATTCATCACATATATACACAAGACACAGTTAAATGAACGTGGCCATGCCCGCTTCGATTGTGCAAAGAAAGTATCATTAAGTATCTCGAGGCTGGGGCCAGCATGTCCTCTTTTTTGGAAATCAAAATATGGTCACCCTAGTATAGTATGACGGTTTGGTCACCGACACGGAAGTATTATATAGGCGGCACGGTGGTGTAGTGGTTAACACTGTCGCCTCACAGCAAGAAGGTCCAGGGTTCGATTCCCGCTTGGGGACCAGGTTTCCATGATGCCAGTTACCCAGGTGGGGTATCTCCCAGGCCTTTCTGTGTGGAGTTTGCATGTTCTCCCCGTGCTCGCAAGGGTTTCCCCCCCGATAAGATAAACCCAATGGAAAAACATGCACAACAACAATAGATCGCTAACGCTGTGGCGTCCTTGACGAAGACGGACAGGAGCACTTGGATTGGTCCCCTGGCGCGGCTCACGTTGACGCCTGTCTGCTCCCGGCTGCCCTTGGGGGGGAAGGACGACGGGATGGGTTAATCGCAGATACGAATCGCATTCATGCATCGCATGCGTGCCGAATGATGACCTCTGAGCAGGTCCTAAATTATTATTATTATTATTATTATTATTATTATGACAGTGGTCACTTGGCTACCGTGTTGTTGTCAAGGAAACACTGTTGATGTACATTACCTGAAGGACATTACCATGATGAACTAGGTAGGGTCCATTCTGCGATGTCAGGGTCCACATAGCCAGGGAGGAGCTGAGTGATGTCCCACTGCTCTGTGATGTTAGCGTCCACATAGGCAGCGAGAAGTTGAGTGATGCCCCTCTGCTAAGTAAAGAGGGGGAAGGGGTCTCACAGACAGATCTCACACAGGAGACCACCCTTTTTCTTCTCTTCCCTTTTCTCTCTCCCTCTCTCCATCTCTCTGGGGATAAAAGCCCACTCATTTTCATTCATCACTCTCTCCCTCTCTCTCTCTCTCTCTCTGCTCTGTTACTCTCTCTACTCTTGTCTCTTAGCCCTTTAAGCCGCTATTTTGTTAGTGACCTCATATTGTATACATGCTGAAAATGGAATGATGAGGAAGGAAAGAGAAGCTTGTCCTCCACTAGTTTGACTTGATGATGCTACAGGCCTTATTATGGAATCCCTCCCTTTGACCCCTCCACCCATCCTCACACTAGAGCTGTCCCCGAAGCATGTTTTTAGGATTCAAACTTCGGCAGGGTTTTTCGAACGGACGTTCGAACCATCATTTTTTTATTAATTAATTGAATCATTATAGATCCTATACATTGCATAGTCTATCGGTGAAAAAACAAAAGGTTGTTTCCAGTGGTGGCTGGTGAAAAATATTCTAGGTGGGGTTGTGCCATATTCACTCAGTTTCAGTAACTACAGTATAACCAGACCTGCAAAAAGAGGTGAAAGAAGGTGACATGTTTGTAAACCAAACCCCTGTAGGGGTGTGTGGGGGCATTGTCCCCCAGAAGAAAATCGTTGTGATTTTAACATGTAAACGAAGCACTCAGAGAAGAAAATAAAGGGAAAAGACAACCCGTATCCGGGTCTGACGGCACTGTAATTACGTTTTCATATCATAATATCATAACGCAGAAGCAGAGACTCACTTTTCTTGCTGCCTGTAGAACATTGCGTACGAATCGGAAGAGCCGTCGTGTGTCGCGCTAACCCTCC
The DNA here is from genome assembly GCF_963971535.1 of Notolepis coatsorum. Lineage (NCBI taxonomy): Eukaryota > Metazoa > Chordata > Actinopteri > Aulopiformes > Paralepididae > Notolepis > Notolepis coatsorum. The sequence goes on along the minus strand of NC_140179.1, from coordinate 47,995,487 downwards.
CAGAAGCTTTGTCGTCCGGGTTTGAACTTTCCATAAATGTGTCTCCATAAATCCATTTAGTTAGATCCGGCACTGAATGTATCTTTTATTATAAATATTCAACGACGACGGCAACAACTATTAGCGTTAGTCATTTCGTGGTTGACATGATTCTGGATGTGATGTCACACGAATGCCACACGCTCAGCCAATAGAAAATTTGTTTTAGTGTGAACATTTACATTTTATCCAGTGCACATTTGGATGGTATTGTAATATTGTGATATCCCATGGATATATATATCGTTATCACATCAGTGACACTGACTCTGCTTGGGGCGCTAAATTAATCGTCCTTTAGGAATCATATTTGAAGACGCTGATTGACTTTTGTGACTTTCAAATAATTGTAGGGATGTCCGATATTATCGGCCGATATCTTTTTTTTTCTTTTCTTTTTTTTTACATTTCTATAACCTTTATTTACCCAGGCAAGCAAGTAAGAACAAATTCTGATTTTATTTATTGTCAAAAGTATGCATAATGTTATGGTAATTCCACAACAAGACATATGTAATGTTAATTACCTGAAATTATTCAGTTTTTTTGGGGGGGGAAACCCTGCATATATCGGTATCGGTTGATATCGGTATCGGACAATATCGGTATATCGGTATCGGTAAAAAAGCCAATATCGAGCATCCCTAAATAATTGTAAACACAACATAGTACTGTGATATTCTGATATATATATATTCTGGTATATATTTTTAGTGTAAAATAAAAAAAGAAATGTTTAATACTTTTTGTTAAAGTTTTTTTTTTAGCGTTTATCGCTTTATTCTACTGGGCAGTCCAGTAGAGAGAGAGAGAGGTGAAACGGCCGGGAGACAGAGTGGGAGGAAGACATTCGACAAATAACGACGGGTTCGGGAATCGAACCCGGGTCGGCCGTGCCGCGTTATGTGGTTCGCCACTGGGGCGCCCCATTTCTTTTGTTTTTAAAGCAGACACCTTCACATAGTCATACTGTACACACACACACACCTTCACACACACCCTCACATACTGTACACACACACCTTCACATACACATACTGTATACATACACACCTTCACATACTGTACACACACACCTTCACATACTGTACACACACCTTCACATACACCCACACAATCTCTCTCAGACCCACATGTTCATGCATACACCCATCCAACCACATCCATCCATCCACACACACACACACACACACACACACATTCTGTCCTCTCTTCCTCTGTCTTTCATTCTGTCCTCTCTTCCTGTTTTTAATTCTGTCCTCTCTGTCATTCATTGTCCTGTCTTTCATTATGTCATCTCTGTCTTTCATTCTGTCCTCTCTTCCTGTCTTTCATTCTGTCCTCTCTTCCTGTCTTTCATTCTGTCCTCTCTGTCTTTCATTCTGTCCTCTCTTCCTGTCTTTCATTATGTCATCTCTGTCTTTCATTCTGTCCTCTCTTCTTGTCTTTCATTCTGTCCTCTCTTCTTGTCTTTCATTCTGTCCTCTCTTCCTGTCTTTCATTCTGTCCTCTGTCTTTCATTCTGTCCTTTCTTCCTGTCTTTCATTCTGTCCTCTCCGTCTTTCATTCTGTCCATTCTTCCTGTCTTTCATTCTGTCCTCTCTTCTTGTCTTTCATTCTGTCCTCTCTTCTTGTCTTTCATTCTGTCCTCTCTTCCTGTCTTTCATTCTGTCCTCTCTGTCTTTCATTGTCCTTTCTTCCTGTCTTTCATTCTGTCCTCTCCGTCTTTCATTCTGTCCATTCTTCCTGTCTTTCATTCTGTCCTCTCTGTCTTTCATTATGTCCTCTGTTTTTTATTCTGTCCTGTTCCTGTCTTTCATCCTGTATTCTCTTCCTCTCTTTCATTCTGTCATATCTTCCTGTATTTCATTATGTCTTTAATTCTGTCCTCTCATGTCTTGCATTATGTCCTCTCCTCTGTCTTTCATTCCGTCATCTCTTCCTCTTTCATTATGTCCTCTCTTCCTATCTTTCATTATGTCCTCTCTGTCTTTCATGCTGTCCTCTCTTTCATGCTGTCCTATCTGCCTCTGTCTTTCATTCTGTCCTTTCTTCCTGTCTTTCATTGTCCTCTCTGTCTTTCATTATGTCATCTCTTCCATTATGTCCTCTCTTCCTCTTTCATTCTGTCCTGTCTTTTATTGTCTTCTCATCCTCTGCCTTTCATTCTCTCATGTCTTTCATTCTGTCTTCTCTTCATCTCTTTCATCTCTTCCTTTCATCCTGTCCTCTATTCCTCTCTTTCATTCTGTCCCATCTTCCTCTTTCCTGTCCTCTTCCTATCTTTCATTATGTCCTCTCCTCTGTCTTTCATTCTATCCTCTCCTCTCTGTCTTTCATTATGTCCATCTGTCTTTCATTCTGTATTCTCTTCCCTCTGTCTTTCACTCCGTCTTCTCTGCCTGTCTTTCATTCTGTCCAATCTTCCTCTTGCATTCTGTCCTCTTTCCCTGTCTTTCCTTCTGTCCTCTTCCTCTGTCTTTCATCCTGTCCTCTATTCCTCTGTCTTTCATTCGGTCGCATCTTCCTCTTTTATTATGTCCCCTTCCTCTTCTTCATTCGGTCATGTCTCTCTTTCATCATGTCCTCTCTTCTTCTCTGTCTTTTATACATTCACCTGTCTGTCTTTATATCTTTCCTCTGACTTTTGTATGAATTCACCTTTCGTTTGATCCCCTCTCGCTCTTCTTCTACCCCATAAATCAGGGAGTTAAACAGGCGTTTCCCCTCCCTCCTTTTTCTCGTTCTGTCCATCCGTTCCGTCTCGCTCTGCTACTTTTTATTAGGACAGTAGATGGAGAAAGCAGAAGAGAGCGAGAGAGAAAGAGAGAGAGACTTTGCACACACACACACACAAATGGACAGGCACAGGCAGCGATGCACACATACATACACACAAACACACATGCACATAGCCAGAATTCCCATGCATGTGACATGTGTGCACCCATAAAATTACATGCAACCATGCACACACACACCCCTACACGCAACACACACACTGTTAAATAGGGGGAGCTTAATGCACTTTTTATTGTTTATCATATTGAAGAAAGAGTGTGAGCCAGAAATTAATATTTCGACCGACAGAGATGTTGGTACAGTATGTAGATAGAGAAATAGACCGCTCTACCTTCTGAGCCACTGTCACCTCTATGTGGTGTGTACTGATTGTGTTTGTCTGTGTGTGTGTGTGTGGTGTGTATATGCCCACGTTAGTGTGTGTGTATGTGTCTACATTAGTGTGTGTGTACACTACAGCATGTGTCAGCCAGTGTGTGTATGTGTCTACGTTAGTGTGTGTGTGTATTTGTCTGTCAGTGTATGTGTGGTGTGTATGTTTGTTAGTGTGTATATGTGTAGTGTGTATGTTTGTTAGTGTGTGTGATGTGTATGTGTCCACACTAGTGTAGTGTGTATATGTCAGTGTATGTGTGGTGTGAGCCTAGAGCTCGAGCCACACTTAAAAGTACATCTGTGTCAGTTAAAGGAGTGAAACTCTGGAACAATATACCTGATAAAATAAAAAACAGCAGGAGTATTTTTAAGTTTAAAAAGATGTTTAAAAACAGGGTTCTAGAATCTTATAGTCAAATTTAACCTACAATTTTTCTCTACCATGAAACTCGGGTATTGCAGATTAAGTTTTGATTTTCCTATGTTGGCATATGTTCTTTTCGGGAACGGTTTATGTTGATTGTTGATTTTTTTGTTTGTTTGTTGGTTTTATCTTGTAAACTTAATTTTTTTTGTTCTTTTCTGTATGGGTTTTTGTTGATTTTTGATTGTGGATTTAATTTTTTTGTTTGTTGGTTATATTTTGAAAACGTAAACTTTTTTGAATTTGTTTTTGAATTAGGGGTAGGTTGCTCTATACGCCTTCGGCTTCAAACCTATCCTTTTCGTTTGTTTATTTAATTTTCGAAAAATTATTTGTTTATGTTTATTTATTTGTATGTGTAAACATTCGAAATAAAATAATTCATTCATTCATTTGTGATGTGTATGCGTCTGTCAGTGTGTGTGTGTGTGGGTGTGTGTGTGTGTGTGATACATCAAAGAGGTAGTTGAAGCAGGTTATGGCCTTTCCCATAGATACCACAGACCAAGAACCGAAAGAGACAGACAATAGGAAATGGACAAATGATCATAGATAGGGTGGTATTATGTGTGTGCATGTGTGTGAGTGTATATATGTGTGTGTGTGTAGACAGAGTAGATGGGGCATGGAATAAAGTAATAATGGGTGGGAAACTTATGTTGGAACGATAGACTGGATTGTGTGTGTGACAGAGAGAGAGAGAGGGAGAGAGAGAGAAAGAGAGTGACGTGTCATGTGGGACAAAGGGAACAAGGTTAGATAATAAAGGAGAGAAATGAGACAGAGACAGGAAGACAGATATGCAGGAAGACAGATACAGACAAATTGGCTGAAAGAAAGACAAAAACGCAGACACAGACAATCTCACAGGGACAGATAAGACAAATACAGAAAAATGGAAAGAGAAAGACAGGCAGACAGAGAAGGAAATAATCATGACGACGGGGTAAAGAGATATATCCATATTTTATTCCATACTCCAGTCTGTATTTAAATACAACAAAGTTTATTCTCAACCACAACCTCCTCACTGCCCGAACATTATTGCTGTAAAACAGACAACTATATACTGGGTTTACAACACTGTTAAAACCGGACAGAGTTTACATATTAATGCTCATTCATGCCATAGGGCGCTCAACACTTCTGACTGCCATCACTCAGCGTCTAGAATTCATGCTTTGCCAAAGGTTTCTGTTGTCTCTATGGTACCGAAAGACACCAAGCCTCCGTCTCTATGGTACTCAAAGTCACCAAGCCAATATCTGTGATATCACACTGTGCCACAATATATGACAGCGTCTGTGACATCACACTGTGCCGCAATTTGACAGTCAACATTCTGGAGACAAATGTATTTTTGACAGAAAGAGACTTTTCTTTCTGTAAAAAAATGCAGACTTTCCATTGAGCGCCCTATAGCATAAAACAAGCTTTAGTGTGTCATGTGTCTCAGGTCATTTAGACCTACAGTAGTGTTATTAAAAAATGCCTGTGCCTTTAGAAGATACCTCTAGGGCAGGCTATCCTAACCTTGGGGTTGATATTACTGTAGATTAAAGGCTTTCAATATTAACATGTTAATTCTGGTGATTAATTTGAAAACCTCAAAAGATTAATGCAATTGAATCACATTCCCCTTCGACGCCATCAGCCCTGACATCACTTCAAAGGGAAGTGTTCCTCCTACTGATGCCAAATGCAGCCGGGCACAACGATGAGCCCACATCCCTGCATCACAGCCTATCACGATGCAGCCCAACTGTCCACTCATCTTCTATTGGCACAGAGATTTTAATACTCGTTACACAATATACTCTACCCTTATAAAAAAGTATCATGGTAGTTTGATGGCAATTTCAGTTTTACCGTGGTACCGGCCATTGCATGAATTATTTACCGTGGTATTGCCAGGGTAAAGCTCTTAAATAATACCATGGTATAATCCAATTTAAGCCATGATACAGATTGTAATAATTTATATATATATATATATATATATATATATATATATATATATATATATATAGGTATTTACATCACCGCCTTGTAGTGACAAAATAATTATGGATACTTTTTTTGTAAATACCATGATGCTATTTTGTAAATACCATGATAACATTTTGTAAGGGTATGTGGTTTACGTGGGTTTGTATCCCAGCTTTGCAGTGTAAATATCCAGTCTGAAGGCTGTGACAACACTGGCGCCACCGTGAGGCAATGGAGACAGATGGCTGGTCTGTTTCTATGGAAACAGAATGTCTCTCGGAGGGAGGTTAGCCGGTGCTGGCGGCCGTTTCAGTAAATGAAAATAAAATGGAAGTTAACAGAAATGAAAGAAAACATGTGAGAATTTGGAGGATTTATTAAAGGGAATTCCAGTACAGCTGGTGTTTTCAATGAGTGCAAATATATCTGGTTCTTCTTCATAGTCAGGGTAGGAATTCATTCCGGCTATTGTGAAAGGGATACAGCGTTTGTTTACACGAGCCAAACTACTCCAGTATCCTGAATGACATCAGAATATCAACGCCTGCATTAATGCACCTCAAGGTCAAACTCATATAGTGGGGTATTAAAAGCAAATTAATAATGAAAGAACATGATTGGCTTCAGCAGTTGGAATCTGTCCACACTGCCTCCGAGATGTGGCCAAATGCATAATCAGCCTTCAGGTGCAAATATACTGTTATGTACAACATCTCCTGATTGTTAACTTATCATAAAGGGATCTTTTTGATTGAAGTTCTAGAATGGATCTCCAACCAACACAACAACATGTGGATGAGAACATGAGTCATTCTACATCCCCCTTCCCCCAACAAAAAAAAGTTCCTTATACTTCTGTTTTCACAAAATTAACAGCATACAGCATGTACATAAAAAAAACTGTATTGTATTTTCAAAACAAAATAGATGAAATGTGAGAAAAAGAAAAACCTCTACTCTGGTTTGTGTTTCGTAATGGGAACTCTGCATGGTCCAGAATTTCTCTCGCAATGTAATAGCTAAACATGAATATATTAAAAAAAAAACAATACCCCCCCCCCCCCCTCCACACAAAATGTCTTCAGTTTTCAGATTTAGTCGACACTGTAAAGTGAGATTTTTCAGGACAGTTCTGCAACACATAAGTGAACACACAACATAAAGTGGTACTTGTCGCTGCCGCACCTCCTCCTGCATCTCTCCCGCAACATTTCCAAACCAACAGACCTTTTTCACAGCTGCAACTGATTAATTAACCATTAATCACGGTTCCGTTCCGTTTAGGTGTGCCAGTGAGCTACTGTAGCACGCCAGTTCACCGAAATCATTGGAATCAACGAAATCGTAAGTGATTTGGTCATGGCCCCGGCTACACTGATCTGTTGCGTCTGTCTGTCTAGGTCTGGTTTCTATGTATCTCTCGATGAGGAGCATCTGTCTGTCAGACAGGGCCGACGATGTGTCAGTTTTGACACGATTACGTTAGGTTTGAATAAAAAAAAAAAAAAAACAGACCGACGGACGGTAATAAATAACATCCCGTTTTATCGCAGTTTTCTGACGGATCAATGTAGCCGCGGCGCGTAGTTACAACCCCCCCAAAGACAAAGGGTCTATTCCTCTCAGGCTTGTTTGGAAACCGGGGGAAGCTTTTACAATAGCTACTAACTGCATTTCCACATAACATATAAACACGTGCTTCACCAGAGATGGGGGGGGGGGGGGGGGGGGGGGGGCAGAAAGTTGAAGAGACAAAAAGATAGCAGCAAATAATGTTTAGAATCAAAGGCAATGGAAATGGAAATTATCTGTGTCCCGCAGAAACACAAGCTTTACAACATTGGGCAAAGAAAAGCCACTGATATAATACACTGACGTGTCATTTGTCCTCCTGGAGGTCTTCTGCAGGACACCGATTTACAGTATGTCAAAACAAACAAAACAAATGAAGAATAATAATGGTGTCGTCATTATCAGTCTCGTTATGCAACTCAGACATCACACATTATTCTATATCAAACACACTCGTTCTGTACAGCTCAAAACCTTTCCCCCCCACGCACCGTAGAAATAATGCACATTGTTGCAAACATTTTTAAATGAAAAGGTCAATATTTCATCAGAAAGTGATATTGAGTGTTTTGTTAATGTGCAGAAACCTATATTGATCAGTAACAAATTATAATCAGTAATCAGGTCAGTAACAAATCAGTGATGCTCAGGTCAACATCTCTCTCCATCTGTATTTCATCAAACAAATCTTGTCATTTGTCATTTGAGACACTGTCTCAAACACCTAGATAATAGGACACCCGTCCTTTCAACACACATTGTAGGAAAATCGGGAAAATAATCGGTTTTCCACATTTCCCCGAAATGTTAACTTTTTTGGTTGAGATTTGGTGGGTTTCTACGAGACACTGACGTTACTCCTCTCTAGGCTAGAACAGGTTCTCAAATCTTTTCATGCTGTAGTACGTCCCACAAAATCTATATATATTAGGCAGCGAACCCCCGTTTCTTTACAAGACCTTGTCTCAGGGACCCCATCTGAGAAGATTCTGCTCGTTCAGATACTGTTGTAGAGATGATAACAGTGGAGGAAGAGAAACCTACTGGTAAAATCAGAAGAGTCACTCTCCACAGCATCTCTCATTAGGCAAACTTTAAGTGATTGAAATAGTGAAATTAAACTATTCCCGGTTTGTTCCCTCCCTAGCAACCCTCTCGAAGACCCCTGGGGGTCCCCCGGGCCCCACGTTGAGAACCGTCGCTCTAAGAAGTTAAACAAGGATAATGATATTTAAATGTGCACAGAAATAAAGATTAATTGTATCTTAAATGCATTGGAAAAAATATTGTCATGCCAATAATGAACTATGAAATTTAGCAGAAAAGTTCCAGACTCCATGGGGACAGTAGATACTATACATGGTGACAGTAGATACTATACATGGTGACAGTAGATACTATACATGGTGACAGTAGATACTATACATGGTGACAGTAGATACTATACATGGTGACAGTAGATACTATACATGGTGACAGTAGATAATATACATGGCACTGCTTGTGGACGTTGATTGTTGCATCACTTATATGTATATGAAAGAAAAACAGGACGGCAACAAAGGGTTAAACACATGTCCCCCTGTTAGCTACGAGGGTTGGACTCAATTCACCTTTCATTTAACCAATTCAAGGAAGTGGACTTTCTTTTCTAAATATAATAATCTAATCTAAATATAATAATGAAATTGAATGAAAACAATTCAAATAGTGGACATCTCCTCGGCAGGACGACTCGCTGTGAAGGACTTGACATTACTATCTGAACGTAATGTACTTGTAAATCTCAATAGTGAAAGATTCCATTGTTTAACCGTCTCTGTTCTTAGGTATTTATATTATTTTACGATTGTGACCCACAGCCGTTTCCCAAATGATTATTATCTTCAGTGAATCTCTTGGTTATGACAACATTGTGTTAGCCAAACAGTGTTTATAGCTGAAGTATTTACGATGTTTGATAGGTGGCGAAACAAAGACGGCCGGTCTGGCCCCGAACACACGTCACTTTCTCACGAGACAACTCTACACGCCCATTGCTGCGCGTCAGTGTCCTTATAGTCGGTGTCGTCTTGTCTCTAACTTGTTATGCTGTTGTCTTGGCCAGGACTCCATCACAAAAGAAACATTTGATCTCAATGAGATTTGACCAGGTAAAAAAAATATATAAGAAAAAAAAAAAAATGGCAATGCATGTATGTTTTCACAAGGGAAACAAATATTCTATTGAAATGTTATTGATTGAATTGAAAGGGAATCAAACCCAATCGTGTGGTCTTAAGTTGTCAGGGTACATTTGGGGGGAGGGGGATGAATGGTGTTATGGTGAATTTGGGCGGAGGGGGGGGGGGGCTACCCGCTCACCCATCCCCCCAATCTGAACATTTAACCCACTGCTTACAAACACACATCCTTTATACACAGTCGACACAATATAAAAGAAAGAAAGAGAGAGAGAGGAGAAACGCACAGGAAGAAGAGAAAAGAGGAGAGATGTTTATATTAAGTGTTGCTCCTCTCCTCATCCTGTGGTGCCAACATCTGGGGAAGATGGAAGCTCACAGAGGGTCTAGAACTGTGTGTGTGTGTGTGTGTGTGTGTGTGTGTGTGTGTGTGTGTGTGTGTGTGTGTGTGTGTGTGTGTGTGTGTGTGTGTGTGTGTGTGTGTGTGTACGTCTTCCTAATCATTTGTGTTATTTGTGTGTTATGTGAACGTTCCTATGTGTGGGGGTGCAAACGTGTTCCTGTCTGTGTGCAATAATGTTTGCGTGTGTGTGGTTCTGTGTGGGTGTGTGTCTCTATATATGTGTGTGTGTGTGTGTGTGTGTGTGTATGTGTGTGTGTGTGTGTGTGTCTTTGTATACAGTATGTCTGTGTGTGTGTGTCTCATTGTTAACAGGTCTCTTCCAGTGCGTTGACAACTTGTTCCAGGATGTCGGGACAGCGGTCGGCGATTTGCTGCAGGACTTGATTGGCGTACTCCTGAAGCTCCGCCCCCTCGGTCTCACATGCTGCTAACTCCACCTCCAACTGAAGAGAGAGAAAAACAGAAAGAGAGAGAGGGATGGAGAGAAGGAAAACTTTTACTTCTGATGTACATACTGTATGTATAATATATATATATATATATATATATATATATATTATATATATATATATATATAACACATACACACCTCAGAGAGACATACAGTGATTAATTTCCTATAAAGACTTAATAAATATTCAATAATTCACTATATTTCAATATAATTCAAACCAACCTTATTCATCATTATATGTCCATATATTTCACCTTGAGTGACTGGTGCTTGTAGATATAGTCCACGTTTTATTATTCTCTATGCCTAGTTTTTATGGATTACACTTTATTGCTATCCCACCCAAGTGTGTTTTGGCTTATAACCGTATAATTTTCTGTGCATGTGTGAGTCCCTATAATGTGTGCAGGAGTGTGTTTTAGTGTGTGTTAGTGTGTTTTAGTGTGTTAGTGTGTGTTAGTGTGTTT
>NC_140179.1:47926981-47984579 GCF_963971535.1 Notolepis coatsorum | reverse complement strand
GAGGTGTTGTTTGATCTGTAATGAGTAGCGACAATGTAGCAAAGACAATGTTTTCTGTGTCCATAAGATATCCTCAAAACCATGTTGAACCTTTGTAAATATTTGAATGACCTATGAATCTATGAAATGGGATCTCTGGATTCAAATAAAGTGTGTGCGCGCACCGCGCGTGTGTGTGTAGCCTATACTATACAGTATGTAGTGTGTGTAAGTGTAGGTGTGTGCGTGCATGTCATTGTGTGTACCCAGGCTGAGGGATGTGCTGACAGTGTGTGTGTGTAGCAGCATGGGGTCGGGCCGAAGTCCCATTCTAGATGAATTAGAGGCTATTTCAGTCTGCTCTGTTCTGCCCAACTGACAGTTGCTACAAATCTTCATTTCTCTCTCTCTCCCTCTCTCTTTCTACCTCTCTCTACCTCTCTTTCGCTCTACCTCTATTTTTCTCTCTCTTACATCTCTCTACCTCTCTTTACCTACTTCTCATTCTCTCTACCTATCTCTAAATCTATCTCTACCTATCTCTACATCTATCTCTACCTCTATCTTTATCTCTCTCTCTACATCTCTCTACCTCTCTTATCTGCCTCTCATTCTCTCTATGTATCTCTCTGCATCTCTATCTACCTCTCTCTATCTCTCTACCTGTCTCTCTTTCTCTCTATATATCTACCTCTCTTTCTATCTACATCTCACTTTCTCTCTACCTCTATCGTTCTCTCTATCTACCTCTTTATCTACCTCTCCCTTCTCTATCTGTATCTACCTATCTCTAACCATCTCTCTACACCTCTCTTTCTCTATACCTGTCTTTATTTACCTCTACCTCTCTTTTTCTCTCTCTCTATCCCTCACTCTCTCTAAACCTTTCTCTTTCTTACAACTCTCTTTCTCTCTACCAATTCAATTCAAATGTGCTTCATCAATTGATCAACTGATGTCAACATTGGACAGTATTGCTAAAGCAGTTACAACATATTACAATGTAGAATTATGATGTCAAAACAAAACATAGGATTTATATATTTTTTTTAAAGTAAAACAAGAAAATAATGATAACAATGAATGATATAAATGAATGAATAATGAATAATATGGCTCAAAATGTACATGAATAAAACAAGATTTGACATGAAGTCACAACAGTGTCCCTCAGACTATGGCATGTTGACACATACTGGGCAGCTAGTCCAGAAGTGGCTCCTCCTTAATACAGAACAGTTTGAACTTTATGTAAATTCTTAAATGAATGACTCATGAATGTTGTTAATTCTTTCACAATGTAGCAGAAAGTGCACCTCTTTCTCAACCTAAAACACATGCACGCACACGCGCACGCACGAGCGCACGCACGCACACACACATACACACACACACACACACACACACACACACACACACACACACACACACACAACCTGATCCTCTCATCTCCTGTCAACTTGACACATAGCGAGCTGTTGTTTCTCTGCTCAAGGTCCTACAGCTCTCCTGGCTGCAAGTCAATCCAACACGGCACTTCTCTCCTATCTTTCGTTCCTCTCCTCCCTTTCACCTCTTCTCCTTATTTGTTTAACACTGCTTTCCTTGGCTCTTTAATTGGTGTCGTACGGAGTGCTTGGAAAAGGATAGAGGCAGATGAAACGATAGAAGAGAAGAGTGATTGGAGGACGGGTTCTAAATCTACTTTAGGACAGGTGTGATCGAAGATCAAAGGGACATAAAGAAAAGGGGAGAGAGAGAGGGGGAGAGGGAGAGAATGAGGGAGAAAGAGAGCGAGAGAAGACAGAGAAACTGTTGGCAGAGAGAGGAAGACAAGGGGAGCGAGAGAGAGAGATAATCCAATGATAACTCCTGCTCGCCAACAGTCCTATGTGATCTTCCTCAAGAGCTCTGAGCATCTGTGTCCATCCTCCTGTCAGTAACCATTCATATCTTCACATTAAAAACCCACCAGGGATTTTATGAACCTTATATTTCCGGTATATTCAGGAAATCCCAACTTTTTTTTTTTTATACTTTATTGTGTCAAAGAAAGTAACTTTACATTTAGGTATAGTATGTGTACCCACATATCCATACTTACATACGTACATACACACACAAATGTACATACGCATATTTTAAATATTGACACTCCTAAGTAGTTAGATACTTGAGACACTTTAACACTACATATATGTATCTATATATATATATTTTTTTTTCTCCACTTTTCTCCTTATTATTCTATTTTTTTTCTCCCATCCCAATTTCGCCTCGCCAATTCTCCCTTCAATTTTCCCCTCCCCTGTCTCAAACGTTGCTAGACTATATGTAATCTATTTATTAAAGAGATTTGCACTACATTCATACCTCATTTTCATTTGCACCTTGCCTTAATGTTTTTGTACCTCATTGTCTGCATTTGTACCTCATTGTCTTCATTTGTACCTCATTGTCTGCATTTTTACTCATTGTACTTAGGTTGTACTTTAGTTTGTATATTGTATAGTGTTATTCCTCTTTTACTTACTTTTTTACTGTGTGCAGCACAGCACATTCTCAGGGGCTCATACAGAACCAAGCATTTCACTGTAAAGTACATGTACCTTATATGTGACAATAAAAACAAACTTGAACTTGAAACTTGAAACTAGTTAGGATGGGGCAAATGCAGAGGGATCATTGCCCCTGTGGTTTAATAAAGTAGGCTATAACTTAAATTAACTTCAACTTTAATAACCCGTTGTTTCGCTCTAGTGTTTACAAACGGTACACATATAAAACAGGTTCCAGTCTATACTAATACTGTAAGTCATGTAAAACTAATGTTTCAATCTATTCTCATGAACCGCTCCATAGCGTACACTGCAAAAAGTTCTTCTCTGTGGCTCTGCGGTTAAGTTAATGGTATGGTTAGGGTTACGGTTAGGTTATTATTAGGGATGTCCGATATTATCGGCCGATATTGGCATAAAATTCCAGGTCTTATGCTAATATAAAAGCAATGCATAGCACAAATAAAAATAGCAGCATGATGCAAAAAAAATCAACATCATATCAGAACTTAACGTTCCATAGGCTTCTTGAATTATTGTAATCTCGTTACAAATCATGAACAATCAAATAAATAAAATAATCAATAAAAAACAAAATTTTGGGGCCTGTGCTGTTCTGAAATTCCTGTTCCCTAGAACAGCAATAATGACCTTTCTGCACATCTTTTTCTAAAACATGGCCTATAAAATCTTTCATATTCTACATATTATGGTCCATAGACAGTCTGCATTTGCATTGCATTACATTTGTTTAAACTGGGTATGAGCCAAGACTGAATCCATATTATTTGTTTTTTATTAAAAAAATAAATGAAAACCATTCAAAGAGAAAGCTGTGATGTAGCAAGAACGATTCAATTACCAAGCATATCTTACCTACATTGAAATGGTTTTATAACTTTAATATACTTGAAGTGTGCACTGTGCTGCGATATTATCTAGGAGAATACAAATATCCGACAGAGACTCGTATTTGAATGTGGTGGTACCACTTTAATTAATTAATTTATTTATAAACTTGACCTCACTGGATAAAATGACCACTAGGATAATCACAGCCTCATGCATCTTTACAATCAGTAAATATGCAATCAGGGGAGGTTGGGTAGGAGGGGTGGGTGGGGGACACTGTACAACTGTACAAACAAAACTGTAACATTGGAATATTGACAAGACCATACTTGGTAATTTACTGTACATTGGGGGGGGGGGGGGGTTGTGTATCATCCAATCCCTAACCCCAACTGGAAAAAAAATAAGATTCTTGCCAAATCTCCAGATGTCAAAAGTTAGTGGTCAAAATGGTTTGATTTCGCACCAAAGCTGAGTAACTAATAGTATTTGTAGCGTTTGATTTCCGTCCTGGTAATGGCTTAGAATGATTGTTTCAGACTCGCTGTTCCCATAATAAAAAATAAAATATAAAATTTTAATTTATTTAAATAAAATGTACATTTTTGTTTCCATAATACATTATAAATGATAATCCAAGGAAAGAATGCTCAGAACATAAATTAATTGTATTTTAGGTGATTTACCATATTTTTCAGTCAAATCTGTTTGGTCTCCACCAACCCTCTTGAGTCCGCTGGCCAGTTAGAAAATTCATGAACTTGAAAGTACCTCATATTTGGTACCATTTTGAAGCTAACAACTAGGGCTTTCCAATGATATAAAATATGTGTATGATTATCATCAGTATTATTGTTATTATTCTTCATATGTAGTTGAACTTGAACTTGTTGAACTTGAAGATAAAAAAAAAAATGCCAACCCCTTTACTCACATTGGGTTAGAAAATGTAGTGTATGGAATGTAAATGTCTTGTGGGCAATATAGAACAGCTGACAGATTAGAAATAGCATATATTGTTCAAAAGTTACGAATGAATGAAACTAAATATAATATATACTTTCTTTTTAATTACATTAATTTAATGATCTAATGAAACATTTCTAGAACCATAATGCATATTATGTAGTATAAATAATATTTGAAAAAAAAGTATGCAGTCCTCAAAAACGAAAACTAAAAATGACCACATTTGGGGGCGATTGACGTACAGTTTTAAGCTGCATCTCAAATGATTCCCAGGTTCCCTCCTCGGGGGGCACTTGTATGTGGCACCGACTGCTGACCAGGGGTGTGGGGGGGGGGGAAAGTAAAACGGACAAACCCAGGGCCCGGAGCTGGGGGGAGAATCTGTATTAAAAGATTTGTAAAGGTCTTTACTAAACGGTGTGTATGAATCGCAGCTGGGGAGGGGAGAGGGGTCCTGTTAACCTTGAGCCCCCCCCCCCCCCCCCCCCAATAATCCCTCACCTCAGCCACCCACAAACCCCAGACAAGGGGCTTAGACCCGAATAGCTGTATCTCAACAGGATAAACAGCCACTTTGAAGGTGTCACGATGGCTTATTTCTTGTGACATCTTCAAGGTGAATTGTTCGTTGGGTTTTCGGTAGGACATTTGGGGGGTCGTCATTGACACAAATGACTGAGCCCTTCGTCTTTGCGTCGGGAAATATAAAGTTAATAATAGCGACTTCCACACAGTCTCTGGCTTAGGGGCCCCTGGACCTGGGCCCCGGAGGCCCCTTCGGTAATCCATCCCCGTGTGTGTGTGTGTGTGTGTGTGTGTGTGTGTGTGTGTGTGTGTGTGTGTGTGTGTGTGTGTGTGTGTGTGTGTGTGTGTGTGTGTGTGTGTGTGTGTGTGTGTGTGTGTGTGTGTGTGTGTGTGTGTGTGTGTGTGTGTGTGTGTGTGTGTGTGTGTGTGTGTGTGTGTGTGTGTGTGTGTGTGTGTGTGTGTGTGTGTGTGTGTGTGTGTGTGTGTGTGTGTGTGAGATAATACAAGCGTGTCTATGTGCGTGCGCAACTGTGCATGCACAACAGTTATGGAATACATATCAGCAGCTATATCACGCGTGACGACTAGAGGTCTCCATGGAGAATTTAAAAAGAATATTATATCAAGGATAATTGATTTCACACACACACACACACACACACACACACCGTTATTGTTAATATGAGTTAGTGTATTTTAAAGATTGTGTTTTAACAGCAGCTAATGTTGTGTCAACATGTGTTACTGATGACACTAGATTAACAAACTACACTCACAGAGGCTTAGGAAATAACACACACACACACACACACACACACACACACACACACACACACACACACACACACACACACACACACACACACACACACACACACACACACACACACACACATTGTTCTGTTGTGTTCAGCCTCCTGCTGTGAATGTCTTGGCTGCTATGCCGATGTCAAGGAGAAGACTATAAATTCTCTCTCTCTCTCTTCTCTCTTCTCTCTACTGATATTTATGGTCTTTCTCCAAACTTCTTCATGGTATCTGTCTGTCTATCCCTCTGTCTGATAATTTTTCTGTCTATCCTGTTGGTCTGTCCGTCTTCATGATATAATTTATGTCCATCTGTCTCTCTGTCTGTCTCTTTGTCTGTATCCTGTGCGTTGAGTTAGATGGCTTAGTAAAGGATGGGTTTTACACACCTCCTTAAACCTCCGTAAACCTCCTGACACAAACAAAAGTCAGAGGAAGAGGAAATGTTTTTTCCTGTCTCCTCCTCAGAGCTGAAGTTCACCTCCTGTCTCCTCCTCGGAGCTGAAGTTCACCTCCTGTGTCCTCCTCAGAGCTGAAGTTCACCTCCTGTGTCCTCCTCAGAGCTGAAGTTCACCTCCTGTGTCCTCCTCAGAGCTGAAGTTCACCTCCTGTGTCCTCCTCAGAGCTGAAGTTCACCTCCTGTGTCCTCCTCAGAGCTGAAGTTCACCTCCTGTGTCCTCCTCAGAGCTGAAGTTCACCTCCTGTGTCCTCCTCAGAGCTGAAGTTCACCTCCTGTGTCCTCCTCAGAGCTGAAGTTCACCTCCTGTCTCCTCCTCAGAGCTGAAGTTCACCTCCTGTGTCCTCCTCAGAGCTGAAGTTCACCTCCTGTGTCCTCCTCAGAGCTGAAGTTCACCTCCTGTCTCCTCCTCAGAGCTGAAGTTCACCTCCTGTGTCCTCCTCAGAGCTGAAGTTCACCTCCTGTGTCCTCCTCAGAGCTGGATCGTAGCTTTCATCATCATTGCTCGTCAGGATTGTCATATTAATACCAGAGAACCTCTAGGATCAAATAAGAGCCCTTCTCCAGGGCAGCTCCCAGGCTCTGGAACTCTCTCAAGACGTTAGAGACTCACAGTTTTTCAATCCTGCTTCAAGACCTGTCTCTCTTAGTCCCCAATCCATCCATCCATCCAGCCATCCTTGTGTGGTTGTGTTACGTGTATCTGTTGTTTGTCTCCCTTTTAGTGTCAAGTGACTTCTATAAAAGCAACATCCCACCTGTCTGAAGAAGTCCACCATTATCCCTTTACCAAAAAATCTACACTCGCTTGCCTCAACGACTACCGCCCTGTAGCTCTCACCTCCATAACCATGAAGTGCTTTGAGAAGCTAGTGAAGGGCTACATCTGTTCCTCCCTCCCCATCAACCTGGACCCCCTGCAATTTGCATATCGCCCCAACAGGTCCACGGAGGACGCCATAGCCCATGTGCTGCACACAGCAGCATCACACCTGGACAAGAGGCAGGGGAACTATGTGAGAATGCTGTTCATCGATAGCTCAGCATTCAATACCATAGTCCCCTCCAAACTCATAGCCAAGCTCAGAGACCTGGGCTTGAACTATGACCTCTGCCAGTGGGTCTTGGACTTCCTGACGGGTAGACCCCAGGTTAAGGCTGAGCCCGAACGTTCGAACGTTTGTTCGTTACGCTGACATTCGGACTTTAATTAATGAGTTTGAACGTTCGGTGTAAAAACAATAAAGGAGGCGCACGGGGTTGAGGCGATGTGAAGCGCTCGGCTCAACCAGTATGGTCTGCCGGGCTGTAGCTGGATACTATTGTCTCAACCAGAGCTCTCAACCAATGCAATAGAACAATTTTGATTGACAGGCGATTCTGCCAATTACGTCACACCGCTTGCACCCGCCTCTGCTGTTACCACCAATCGGCAAGCGTTTATTCGTTTTTTACTTCCGGCAATGCCGCCATTGATCTGCTTGCGAGAAGCACAACAGACTTACCGTAGCTAATACGTTAGCTCCCCGCCGAGGAAGTAAAAGTCGTAACAAGGTTTCCGTAGGTGAACCTGCGGAAGGATCATTAATGAATACCAGCCTTTTTCGGCCACGAAGCGCGAGCTTCATGGCGGGAGGTGGTTGCGTTGGAAACAACTCTGGCCGAGGGCGGACGGGTCGCAGGCGTGTTGGGAGCCCGGGGGCCCCCCCGCCGGTGTCTCTCTGTCTCTCTGCCGTCCCCCGTTCCGAGGTAGACAGTGGACGGGTCTGTTGAGGAGCCGAGGCGCACGCCTCTCTCCCCTTCCCGTCCACCAAGAGTGAATACCTGTTATTGAACGTGTAACACTAACTATATAATGTTAATGCCACAAAACGAATGCCTTTGTTTATCTAGCCCCTTACGTGACTGCGGTGTGCAAGGGCTATTGTTTATCATAAGTAGTAACTTTGATGCAGTAGCTTGTTTATTTTCTTATGAGTGCTTTGTTTAATTACATGTTTACATGAAAAGCCACCACTGTAAACAACATGTTTTTCACCAATAGACTATGCAATGCCGCCCTCCGTAGGATCTATAATAATACAATAAAAAAAGATATATATTATTAAAAAAAAATTTAAAAGAATTTTATTAAAAAAATAAATCTATAAATAAAAAATAAAAAAAAACGAACGTTCGTTCGATAAACCCTGGCGAACGTTCGAACCCTAAAAACAGGGTTCGGGGACAGCCTTACCCCAGGTGGTGAGAGCAGGCAACTGCACCTCCTCATCCATCACGCTCAACATAGGGCCCCCCCAGGGCTGTGTTCTGAGTCCCCTCCTCTACTCCCTGTACACACATGACTGTGTGGCACAGCGGAACAACAACACAATCATCAAATTTGCTGATGACACAGTAGTGGTGGGCCTGATCTCTGCCAACGACGAGAGGGCCTACCTGGAAGAGGTAGAGAATCTGTCACAGTGGTGTCAGGAGAACTGCCTGAACGTCAGCTAAACAAAAGAGATGATTGTGGACTTCAGGAGGTCGGGGGTCAGGGACTACAGCCCCCTCAGCATCGACGGGGCACCGGTTGAGAGAGTGAACAGTTTCAAGTACCTCGGATCCACATATCGAGGACTTGACATGGACCACACACATTGACACAGTGTTGTGAAGAAGGCACGGCAACGCCTCTACTTCCTCAGGCGCCTAAGGAAGTTCCAAGTCAGTCAGAAGATCCTTAAGAACTTCTACTCATGCACAATAGAGAGCATCCTGACTGGCAATATCACCTCCTGGTTTGGGAATAGCACCGTACAAGACCGTAGCAGACTACAGAGAGTGGCCCGTTCAGCCGAACGCACAATTGGAGGTGGGCTTCCCACCCTCCAGGACATTTACAACAAGCGGTGCATGGGTAAGGCTAAGAGAATTATCAAAGACTCCAGCCACCGAAACAACTGCCTCTTTGAACTGCTGCGGTCAGGCAAGCGATACCGGAGTCTCATGGCAAGCACAGAGAGACTCAGAAGAAGCTTCTATCCCCAGGCCATCAGGATGCTCAACGAACAATAACACTATGCAACAACCATCAAATGCACTCACAGCACACACATCCACACGCACACACTCACTTTAAACAAACAACTCACTGCAGCACTCACTTTACCCACTTTAGAACACCTAAACACACTTTATATTTATTGGTAAAGAATTTGCACTACAACCCATACCTCATTACACCTTACTGTAAATTGTACCTCATCCCATTTCTGCTTTGTACTGTATAGTATATTGTATTGTAACTCAGTTACTTCTACTCTGCATTGTACATTTTATATATGTATATACTGAACACTTTGTCTACGTACTTGACTTCTATTTTATACTGCTATACTTATTTTATACTTATCTATTTTTGTCTAGCACAGTCCCTGGAGCGTAACAGAAAGAAGCATTTTGTATAAAAGTATTCTGTACTTCTGTATGACAACTAATAAAGAAACTTGAAACTTGAAACTTGAATATGTAAGTAAGTAAAATGGACTGCACTTATATAGCACTTTGCTTTAGGTTGACTGGTAGCTGCTTGGCTTCTCATGCAGGAAACCAGCTGGGGGTCTTTCCGGGTGTTACATAAGCCTGGGTCTGGTAGAATAGCATCCTTTATAAGGAAGCTAACGCTAGGCCTTGAGGAAGCAAGACGTCTCCCCCACTGCATAGAATATATTGTGTTTATGAGAGAGAGAGGGAGAGAGAGAGATGTTAAAACCATGACTTGCTTCAGCTCCTCTGTGGCTCATCTTGGTCAAGGGCTACTGTAGGCGAGGACACTTCCCCCGCATACTGTGCACTAACACACACACACACACACACACACACACACACACACACACACACACACACACACACACACACACACACTACACACACACACACACACACACACACACACACACACACACACACACACACACACACACACACACATCCAAGCACAGGAGGTTAATAATGCTGTGAGACTGCAGTGTTTAGTAAGTACATCTCATGCATCTGAAATGTTTACAACACAAAGCCAGTCCCAAGAGGTAATCTGGCCTTGTTGCACTGTACCCACACACATAACATGGTAATGTAATGACTAATAGTATGAAGGAGACTGTGAGAGAGTCACTGCGATCATCATCTACCACCTGTGGTGGCCGAGGTGAGCCCCGTAATAAAGGGAGCATGTTGAGATAACAGGCACAGAAACGGCCCATTGACAACAGGACTGAAACGGAGGCTGCTAGAATGTATCATCTCTTTTAGACATGTTTAGGGACCTCAAGGACCTGTATCCGCGTGTTGAAAATGACTAAAATATGTCCCCTTAAAATCTTCCAGGTGTATGATCTCCAAAGTGAGATTATAAATTTAAGAACTAAACATTCAAATGATGATGGAACAATAGCTGCTGGTCACAGACCTCCACAGTCCCACCCAGTTGGTTGACGTACTGCTGGTCCCAGTTTTCAGAGAAAAATATATGGGCAGGGGCGGCTGATTGGCGCATTGGGCAAGGCGCTCGCCACTAACGCAGGAGACGCTGGGTTCGAGCCCAGCTCTCGGCGTTGCTACCGGCTGGCCGGTCGTTCATACTAACACACATTGGCAGTGATAGGGGTGGGAAAGCCGGTGGGTGGGGATTGGACGTTGTGGACAGCGACTCCTACATGTTGGTTTGGTGACGCCGGTGCGGCGGAAGCAGGAAGTAGCGGGGGCAGCGTGAGCCTCCCACGCGTTACTCCTCGCCACTGAGAGTTCGAGCTGCTGCGGTGAAAAGATGCGACAGGCTGCCTCCTCGTGTACCGGAGTGGAGGGGACACGTGATGCAAAGCTTCTGTCCTCACTACAACCGACTAGTGGGAGGCATAGTCTAGCAACGTTCAAGACGGGAGGGAAGAATTGGATAATACGAAATTGGGATGGGAGAAAAATAGGGAGAAAAAGTGGATAAAAGAAAAAAAAAAAAATATATATATATACATCTTTAAAGATCTATTTTTATGACTACATGTTCCCGTGATGTGTTTGACCCAACAATAGGTTGCATCCAGTGGTGCAGTGGTCATAGGATGCGGTAGCACGCCGTTCCATCTGCTTTTTGAGGGGCTACAGGTCTCTCGCTGTCTCTCGCTCCATATCTCCTTCTCTCCCTCAGTGTCTCCTTCTCTCCCTCAGTGTCTCCTTCTCTCCCTCAGTGTCTCCTTCTCTCGCTCCATGTCTCCTTCTCTCCCTCAGTGTCTCCTTCTCTCCCTCAGTGTCTCCTTCTCTCCCTCAGTGTCTCCTTCTCTCGCTCCATATCTCCTTCTCTCCCTCAGTGTCTCCTTCTCTCCCTCAGTGTCTCCTTCTCTCCCTCAGTGTCTCCTTCTCTCGCTCCATGTCTCCTTCTCTCCCTCAGTGTCTCCTTCTCTCCCTCAGTGTCTCCTTCTCTCGCTCCATGTCTCCTTCTCTCCCTCAGTGTCTCCTTCTCTCCCTCAGTGTCTCCTTCTCTCGCTCCATGTCTCCTTCTCTCCCTCAGTGTCTCCTTCTCTCCCTCAGTGTCTCCTTCTCTCCCTCAGTGTCTCCTTCTCTCCCTCAGTGTCTCCTTCTCTCGCTCCATATCTCCTTCTCTCCCTCAGTGTCTCCTTCTCTCCCTCAGTGTCTCCTTCTCTCGCTCAGTGTCTCCTTCTCTCCCTCAGTGTCTCCTTCTCTCCCTCAGTGTCTCCTTCTCTCCCTCAGTGTATCCTTCTCTCCCTCAGTGTATCCTTCTCTCCCTCAGTGTCTCCTTCTCTCCCTCAGTGTCTCCTTCTCTCCCTCAGTGTCTCCTTCTCTCCCTCAGTGTCTCCTTCTCTCACTCAGTGTCTCCTTCTCTCCCTCAGTGTCTTCTTCTCTCCCTCAGTGTCTCCTTCTCTCCCTCAGTGTCTCCTTCTCTCCCTCAGTGTCTCCTTCTCTCCCTCAGTGTCTCCTTCTCTCCCTCAGTGTATCCTTCTCTCCCTCAGTGTCTCCTTCTCTCCCTCAGTGTCTCCCAGGTGGCCACTGGGTACTTTATTACTATGTTGGCATTGTTTGATTGATTGATTGATTGATTGATTGATTGATTGATTGATTGATTGATTGATTGATTGAAAACTGTATTAACAGATTGCAGAATGGGTACAATACAGTACGGCTCAATACAAACAACTGCTAAGAGGATGCAGACCAGAAAAATACTTTTGTCTTGTTTAGCATCTCGGGGTATCTGTGGGGGTATTCAAAAAAGTCTTACATTTAACTTGTTGAAACCTGCAGATATCCTGGTTTCACTATTAAACCTATATTGATCATCCGTCTATGATCATAATCGATGAGTCCGGTTCCACCACACAAGAAGAGAACAGCTGAAAAGATGTAGAACAAAATCAGGTTGATGTGTAACTGCACATGCTAAGTATAGAAGCTACAGAGTGTATACACACAGTGGTATGTATATTATCGTGTTTAAGTTGTCGATATGTTAAAGGTCCATAAAATGAAAAGTTTATCCTCACAGAGGGCGATGAGAAAAGCCAGATGAGAACATTTGGACCAGGACCAGTCAGGGAATCGGGTGGAGTCGACGGCAGAGCTCTATTGAAAGCTACAGAGCTCTAGAATTCCAGCATGGGATTCTGAGAAAATGGGGAGTTAGATGAGCTATACATACAGTATCCTTCTAAATCTGTACATGTGCCATTTTCTGAGCACAAGTAGTACAAGTACAAAGGTACTAGAAACACACACAAACGCATGATCACTGATCATTATCAAAGGCTCATCTTGACACCCACATGGACTATACTAGTACCCATCCTTAGACGCACACAGAGGCATGCGTGAAGAAACTATACTCTCACTCAAACACACACACATGCACTCGTTGATCCTCTCATCCATAAATGAGATTAGCCAGTGTGACACTGTTGGCCATGGGGGGCGCTGCAGGATTGTGTGTGTGTGTGTGTGTGTGTGTGTGTGTGTGTGTGTGTGTGTGTGTGTGTGTGTGTGTGTGTGTGTGTGTGTGTGTGTGTGTGTGTGTGTGTGTGTGTGTGTGTGTGTGTGTGTGTGTGTGTGTGTGTGTGTGTGTGTGTGTGTGTGTGTGTGTGTGTGTGTGTGTGTGTGTGTGTGTGTGTGTGTGTGTGTGTGTGTGTGTGTGTGTGTGTGTGTGTGTGTGTGTGTGTGTGTTTTGCTCTCTCTTTTTGCTTTATTTCTTCCTCCACTCCTCTGTATCCTCTCTTTTTCTATCTCTATCTCTATCTTTATCTTATTTCTAGTTATCCCCTCTTCTCTTTCTATCCCCCCTTTCTCTTTCTCCTCTTTTTATTTCTCTTTCTCCTCTCTCCATCTCTATCTTTTTTTTATCTCTCACTCTTTTTGTATCTCTCTCACTCTCTCTATTTCTCTCTCCTCTGCATGTTTGTGTTTTTCTGTTTCTCTCTGTCTCTCTATTATCTTAATTCAGTATGCCTAATTGGCATGACTGTATTAATGAAATTTTGTATTGCACCTTCCGTTGCAGTGGCTAGTATACTATGGGCAATGCAAGCATCCAAGACATGCAATATATATATACAGACGTATGACAAATGAAACCAAAAAGTGTCTTAGTAAGGTGTTGGGCCACAAGCCACCAGAACAGTTTCAATGTGTCTTGGCATAGATTCTACAAGTCCCTGTAACTCTGCTCGAAAGATGGAACACCATTCTTCCGAAATAAGTCATTTTGTGTTTTTATGATGATGATGGTAGTGGAGAGCGCTGTCTTAACACGTTGGTCCAAAATCTCCCATAGGTGTGTTCAATCAGGGTTGAGATCTGGTGACTGTGACGACCATGCCAACTGTGGATGGGTTAGGGCCAGTGTCCTGTGGATGGGTTAGTGTCCTGTGGATGGGTTAGTGTCCTGTGGATGGGTTAGTGTTAGTGTCCTGTGGATGGGTTAGTGTCCTGTGGATGGGTTAGTGTCCTGTGGATGGGTTAGTGTTAGTGTCCTGTGGATGGGTTAGTGTTAGTGTCCTGTGGATGGGTTAGTGTTAGTGTCCTGTGGATGGGTTAGGGCCAGTGTCCTGTGGATGGGTTAGTGTCCTGTGGATGGGTTAGGGTTAGTGTCCTGTGGATGGGTTAGGGTTAGTGTCCTGTGGATGGGTTAGGGTTAGTGTCCTGTGGATGGGTTAGTGTTTGTGTCCTGTGGATGGGTTAGTGTCCTGTGGATGGGTTAGGGTTAGTGTCCTGTGGATGGGTTAGTGTTAGTGTCCTGTGGATGGGTTAGTGTCCTGTGGATGGGTTAGTGTTAGTGTCCTGTGGATGGGTTAGTGTTAGTGTCCTGTGGATGGGTTAGTGTTAGTGTCCTGTGGATGGGTTAGTGTTAGTGTCCTGTGGATGGGTTAGTGTCCTGTGGATGGGTTAGTGTTAGTGTCCTGTGGATGGGTTAGTGTTAGTGTCCTGTGGATGGGTTAGTGTTAGTGTCATGTGGATGGGTTAGTGTCCTGTGGATGGGTTAGTGTTAGTGTCCTGTGGATGGGTTAGTGTTAGTGTCCTGTGGATGGGTTAGTGTTAGTGTCCTGTGGATGGGTTAGTGTTAGTGTCCTGTGGATGGGTTAGTGTTAGTGTCATGTGGATGGGTTAGTGTCCTGTGGATGGGTTAGTGTTAGTGTCCTGTGGATGGGTTAGTGTTAGTGTCCTGTGGATGGGTTAGTGTTAGTGTCCTGTGGATGGGTTAGTGTCCTGTGGATGGGTTAGTGTCCTGTGGATGGGTTAGTGTCCTGTGGATGGGTTAGTGTCCTGTGGATGGGTTAGTGTCCTGTGGATGGGTTAGTGTCCTGTGGATGGGTTAGTGTCCTGTGGATGGGTTAGTGTCTTGGAAGAAACCACTCGCATCAGGATAGAAATGTTATTTGTGGCTGAAGCTCCTCCATCCGTGCACCAATAATGAACCCTCTTTCAAAATCACTTATATATTTTACTCTTGATGTTGGATGTTGATTGGTTAATTGTATCATGCAGTACACCTGTATGGAAGCATCTGCATTGGTTGTGTTTCTAATTTTTCCTTCATGGAAAATGGGATTGGGCTATTCTGTGTATGGATTTGTCTGAAACGTTAATAAAATTACCGTACTCCTTGCCGTTTGGCCAGGGTTTAAAGTATTCAGTTTAACTAGCTTAAACAAGCTTTTCAGAATTGCTTATCCCTCAATGTTTGGAGCCAGGAACACTGCCTGCCTAATGTACGGCCCAGTTTGTAAAAGTGTTTCACAGGGAAGGAATGTATTGAATTCAAATTGGGTATGCTCCAAATTATTGGCTATACCCAAAATCAGCCTGTTCAATACAGAAGTAAGAGGTGCTGGAAAACAAATGATAAAAATGAGATTCAGACATTTCTCTTTCTTCATGTTTGCTTCTCAGCCCTTCTAAGACATTGTGTCTCTAAAAGGTTACTGTGTAACCAGATGAGGGTATTATAACATGCAGATGTTGTCATATTTATCTTCACTATTCCACAAATGAATGGTTTGCTGAATGCACATATCAGATCCAAACGTTGTAGAAGATAAATTAAATAAAACTAATATTCTCTAATAGCTCTGTTCCCAAACCCAAATTATATAGGACTATACAATATGACACACTATGTGTGTGTGTGTGTGTGTGTGTGTGTGTGTGGTGTGGGTGGGTGGGTGGGTGGGTGGGCGGGCGTGCGTGTCCACAGAAATCCAAGAGGCACTAAACTTTTCCTGGCTTAAAATTTTCTCTGATTTGATGTTTCTCTTCCTCTGCTCTCTTGCCCTCTTTTCTTAGTATGAGAGAGAGAGACGGAGAGAGACGGGGGAGGAGAAAGAGAGAGAGGGGAGGAAAGAAAGTGTTGATTTAAATACCAGGCCTTCCATCTAAAAGCCCTGTGTCAGTTCCATCATGTTCTGCACCATCTTCAGTCAATTAAAGAGAGAGAAATATATATTTATAAGCTAAATATATCTAAGCATTATTCGACAACCCTATAGCCATTGTGACGTTACCGTTAGAATGTTCCGTTCTCAGAAACCGAGATTGCGCACCTGAAGGATTAGACTCACGAGAAGAGGATTGTGTCGGCAGCCCTTCATCCCTTGAGCAAGGCACTGGAACCACAAACTGTTCCAGTGGAGCTGCTCAGTGGGCAGCAGTAAGACTGGGAAGCTGCGAATGTGTCACGTCGTCAGAACGTGTTCCCTTGATAAATAAAGGTTTTTGTTTTTGAATAAATTCTTGTTCCAGAATAGAGGCCTTTCACTGAATGTTTAGCTGCCCCTTCATGTTGCAGGAGACAACGGTTGTTATGTGCAAAACAGCGTTTGCTATGTATTGATAGAGAGAGAAATATATCAACAAAAAGTGTCTTATTACTCGTTCTTGTAATGGAGTTACAGTGGAACAGTCATATTGTGCTTGTCCAGTTTTTCACCTGCTCTACCGCTGCATGTAAATGGTTCCCAAATGGTCGCAGGCAGCCATGTTGGAAGAGGGAGAACTAAACACTCTCCCAGGCCTCTCTTGATTGAATGAAGAGTGAATTGAACCTGTCCTGCTCTGACTCCCCGCTACCGCTGTAGTCAACCAGTAATGAGTTAAACAGGATTTATATGGACCAGATGGTTAGTGTCTGTAGTCGAGCGTGGAATGGATTTACTCTAAGCAGAACGCTTACGAAAAGTACCGTCTTCTGTTACATTCGCCCCCATGTGTATTTGTGTGCCTGTGTGTATATGTGTGCAGGTGTGTGTTGTACAGTATGGTTGTGTGACTATCTGTGTGTCTCTGTGATGGGCGGGGTGGGGTGGGGTGGGGTGGGGGGGGGGGGGGGGGGCGGTTGTGTGTGTGTGTGTGGTCTGGGGGAAAAGCTGACTCCAGTGGACCGTGAATAATGCATTTTTACACCTTTCATATTAGTCACAGTATGTGTGCGAGAGATATAGACCGTGTGTGGGAGAGGGGGGGGGGGGGCAAGGACACAGAGAGAAAGACAGATGGAAAGAAAGGGAGGAGAAGGTAGAGAGAGTTAGAGGGAGATATAGATTCAGGGGAAGCGAGAGATGGAGGGGAGAAGGTAGAGATAGTTAGAGGGAGAGAACGTCAAGAATGTATCCTTATTCTGTCACTCACCTCTCTCTCTCTCTTTCTCTCTGTCTCTCTCTCTCTCTCTCTCTCTGCTTGTCTCTTCTCTTTGATTTGTTCCTCTCTCTGAATCCTCTTGTTCTTACTCCCCTGTCTGCTCTGGCCCTGTGTGTGTGTGTGTGCGTGTGGGTGTGTAGGTGTGTGTCTGGAGCAAAGCTCCTCTCAAGGAGCTATTGTACATCAGAGAGGCTTAAAGACGGCAGCAAGAGGGCTCACACACACACACACACACACACACACACACACACACACACACACACACACACACACACACACACACACACACACACATTTTATTTTAACACCCCCCAGGTATGTCCTATAGCATCTCAGTGTATGCTGAAGGAGAGAGGGATAACACACACACACATCAGTATATTTTCTGTGTGCTGCAGGGAATCGCATCTCAAAGTTGAAAGTCAATGGGTAGAGCAAGGCACTAACAATATGAGTTATCACAGTTCCATTCCCTGTGCAGCTCAATGGGTAGAGCGTGACATTAACACTGCCAGCATTAGGGGTTCCATTCCCTTAGTGTGTGTGTGTGTTTGTGCATATGTGCATGTCTCTGTGTACATGCATCATTGTGTGTGTGTGTGTGTGTGTGTGTGTGTGTGTGTGTGTGTGTGTGTGTGCATTCATATTCACATATGTTTGTGTGTGTGCTTGCGTGCGTGCGTGTGTGTGTGTGCGTGTACGTGCATACATACATGGTCCCTCCCCTGTGTAGTGTGTCTGCTATGTTCTATAGCTCCAGGCAGATGAGAGTAGGGGGCCCAGCGCTGGCTGTCTGTCTGCCCCAGGACAGGAGCTGTCGGCTGGGGGAGAAATACTACCCTACTGGCCTCCTCTCTGGAGACCCAGAAAATACTGTACAGGGAAAGAGAGGGGGGGGGGGGAGAGAGAGAGAGAGGGGGGAGAGAGAGAGAGGGGGGGGAGAGAGAGAGAGAGGGGAGGGAGGGAGAGAGAGAGAGTGAGAGAGAGAGAGAGGGAGAGAGAGGGAGAGAGAGAGAGGGAGAGAGAGAGAGAGAGAGATCTTATTTTCACATGGATGACTAGATTATGCACCGTCATGAACACCAGAACAAATCAAGAGTGTGTGTATATGGACACCTGTGTGTGCATATGCCTGTGTGTGACTACAGTATGTGCAGGTTTTGAGTGTGTCAACTAGCACGTGTGTGTGTGTGTGTGTGTGTGTGTGTCAGGCCTCCTGGCAACTTGAGCTGACAGCCACCTGATTAGCAAGAATTACTGAGGAGGAAAGAGATAGACAGATGGAATGAGAGAGAGAGGGAGGGGAGAGAGAGAGCAATATAATGCAAGTGGAAAAATGAGGAATGGCAAAGGAGGGACTGATAGAAAAAGAGAGAATATAGATAAATTGAGCAGACAGGGGAGTAGTACCGTAATTTTCGCACTATAAGCCGCACCTGAATATAAGCCGCAGCAGCTAAATTGAATGATGTGTACTATAAGCCGCACTGGACTATAAACTGCAGGTGTTTTAATGTTTAATTACCATATGTAAGGGTTCGTGCACAGAGGGGATTGTCGGGAAAGAGATGGCTGTTTGAGGAAGCTCCCATTTATTAACTTGCAGCATCTGTGTGCCTGTGAGAGAAGAGCGAGTGAGAGTTAAAGGTGGTGGACTGTAACCTGTAAAATCCATAGATGTAGGAGCTCCCCTAGTGGCCGTTAGCTGTAAAAATCCATAGATTAGCCGCACCGTGGGGCGGCTACGTGGCGTAGGGGGCGGCTACGTGGCGTAGTGGGCAAGGCGCTCGCCACAAATGCGGAGACGCTGGGCTCGCCTGTTCGAGCCCAGCGCTCCACATTGCTTTCAGTTTAGCTGGTCGTTCATACTAATACACATTGGCCGTATTAGGGGGTGGGAAACTGATGGGTGGGGATCGGGCGTTGTGGACAGCGACTCCTACAGGTCGGTTGGTGCGCCTGCGCAGTAGAATCAGGAAGTGTCGGGGGCAGCGTGAGCCTCCCACGCGTTACTAGTCCTCGCCACTGAGAGATCGAGCTGCGCAGGTGAAAAGATGCGACTGCTGTTACCTCAAGTACCGGAGGGGACTTGTGCTATGTATGACTTAGTCCACATTGCAGCCGGCTTGTGGGAGGCAAGAAACAGCGTTCGAGACAGGGGAGGGTTGAATTGGATGATATGAAATTGGGATGGGAGAAAATATAGAAAATGGGAGAAAAAGTGGATAAAAAAAAAAAAGATTAGCCGCACCGTTATATAAGCCGCAGGGTCGAAAAATGGGGGGGAAAGGCGCGGCTTATAGTCAGAAAATTCCGGTATATAGAGAATATTCAATATAGAATAGGAGAGGAGCATTAGAGAGAGAGACAGAGAGATAATGTAGATAACAAATAGAGATAAGAGAGAGAGGGAGATAACGGGGGAGAGTTGAGAGGGTAAAAGGATCCTATTAATCTGTCTGTCATAATCTCCCTCCATCCCTCTCCGTTGCTTCCTTCCTCCCTCCATCTAAACTCCCTTACACTCTGCACCCTGTCTTGTGTATATGTGTGTGTATTTTGTGTGCGTATGTGTGTGTTACCTGGGTGTGTGTGTGTGCATTGCCTTAACACTTTGAGTGCCAGCCACGAAAAACTCGTTATTTAATCGTTATTTTTTTTATCGATTTCCATTCATGTTTCATCAATCTAGCCTCACGTTACCAGTGGGGATCTATCTGAGCTCGAACAGGGAAAATACTACCCCCTATCGTCTCTCCGGATGGTACTGCACCCATTGGATTGGACTGAATGAAATGGATGGGAAAAAAAGAGTCCGGAATCCACATTTTACTTGTCAGGCATGTAACCGGAGACGATCCCAGTCATTGCCCACCCTCAGAACAGCGTGGAATATATGTTTCCAGTACCCAGCGTTGGATCAATAAACACGATCGATATTTGGAATGGCGATCAGGAATTGGAATAATATTTTTGGAGGACATCTGATCTGAGGTAAGGAATCTATTTTACCAGTCTTGGGATAATCAGAGCTCTTTTCACCTATATCTCAGCGTGTCCCATATGTGTGTGTGTGGCTGTGAGTGTGTGTGTGCTGATCAGGAAATAAGATAATTTTTTCAGCCTGCTTCTCTAGCGTGCATAAATACACATATACTATCGATAATCTAGCGTTTATTTGAAAACGATTCATAAATAGGCCAAACATTTTTGTGTATTTCAGTAAAGCGCGATTCCTGCAGATTTTTTTTTCTTCTTTTTTCTGGAAGTTTAAAAAAACTAGCGTTTTTCAAAATGGTATAAAACGGAAATGTAACGATTAAAAAACAATCCGTTTCAACAATGTTGACTGCAAACAAGTCATTGATAAGCGACGGGCGTATTAGACACATAGGCATAATTTAAGATATAGTTTATGCGTTCGCAAATGTGCTCTCCCTCCCATTGACTACAGAGCTCGCACTCAAGTGCTATTTCTGGCGCCCCCTGCTGGTACTCAAAGTGTTAAGGCACAAGCTACCACAGCACTCTCTCTGCTTTCTTCCTCCACTCCCTTTAAAAGAAAATTGTATTCTTTATTGTTTACTTGTCATTTATCTACCCTTTGCTCTCTTGGCATGACAAAGCACTTTATTCCCTTGGCATGACTAAGCAGTTTTCACTCCGCAACAAGGAGTTAGGTTTTGTTAAAATCGCAGCGATCAGCTCGTGCTCACGCTTGGAGCGGCATGTGATTGTCTGAGCTTCAGTGAAGTCATTCTACAGTTGGACGGTAAACAGATTGTAGAACCGACTCCTGCAGAGCCCTATGCTTTTGCGGTCACAGCCCCTGACCTCTGGAACAGCATCCCCATGTCCATTCAATCTGCCCCCTCCATCGAGTCTTTTAAATCAAAACTCAAAACCCACCTATATCGCCTGGCCTTCCCTGACTCACTTTGACTCTTGCCGTACTTGTTGACGTGTTGTTCTGTTTTTCCTTTGTCTATCCGTTGATTTTATTTAATTTTTCAGTTTATTTTATACTTTTCTTTGTACTTAGCTTAGCTATGTGAAGCACTTTGGTTGACAAGCGTCATGTTTAAACGTGCTATATAAATACATTTGATTGATTGATTGATTGATGTCAAATCAAATCTAATAAAATGTATTTGTAAGGCCCGACAACACACGCTAATGTCCCCATGGGCCGGACAGGTCTTCTTTAAACAAGTCGAGAAGAAATATCACAATAAATCAAGAACAAAACAAAAACACCAGGAAATCCAAAATAAAATGTAAAATAAAAAAAACTCACAAAAAACCTAGTAATATGAAAAAAGCACCACAGGCATTGTGGAGGAGAGAAACCTTAGAAGGACCGTTCAAGGGGGATCCCCCTTCTTAGACGTCGGTGATAGTAGTGTTGCTATAAAACAGGCGAAACAGTTGGTAAGCATGTACATAATGTGTAATGAAACATGTAACTGAGGGGTACAATTCCCTGACTGTATTGATAAGTATGGTATCATTAAACCACTACCGCTTTATGTACTTTAATTACTGGCCATACAGTACATGATATCTAAATATAATGAACACTTCCCACAATGAACCGGTTCTACACAAAGTTGTCTTTAAGTATTTATTGCAGCAAAAGGTACATAATACTTCTCTATTATACTTTGAATGCACTTGTAAGGCAAAGGAATGTGCGTAGGCAAATCAACAATGAATGTCCATTCTCTGGTTACGCAGGAGGTAATTATACAACCTGAATCTTAGGGAATTATATCTATGGTACACTAGTAATATATAGCGGGAGATACTGGAAGGGTCCCCCTGGTTGTAAGCCAGCAGGGGTAGAAGATCTGTCGGTAGTAGAGAGTCTGGTCAACGATGACTAAGGAGACTCCAAGTACAGGAGACGGTGCAATAGCCTCTTGATCCACAGACGAATACAGCTGTTCTCCGTAGACTGTAGCTCCACAGTTGATTGATTGATTGATTGATTGAAAAGTTTATTAACAGATTGCAGAATGGGTACAGTACAGTACAGCTCAATACATACAATTGTTAAGGGGATGCAGACCAGAGAAAGACTTTCGCCTCAGGCTCTCTGAGGCGCCGACTCGACTGGTCTCCTCACAGGGTAAATCCAACACGCGTCGGCGATTCTCCGCTCCATAAATCACAGGACCAAAGCAAATATATAATCCAGCCGCAAAGGGCTATGTAGTCGTCGGGTAGATTAATCCAGTGTACATGTCCACACGGTTCTCGTCTAGGTCTCCTCGGGTGAAAGCGCCATGAAAGCAGCCCAGCCTGGATAAGAACTCTAGCTAATACGAGGAAGCGTTGGTGATGCTGGTCACTGTAGAACTTTAGCCGCACGATACACTATACACCAATAGACTATTACTGACTTAATAGAAATATGTCGCACTCGACGGTATAGCGCCAAACTCTGACAATTCAGTTATTAATTCGCACGCGGTCTCAATGCTCTATTCTGGGGCCAAACAGGCCATACTTCACCGCACGTTGTATCGTGGGTGAGGCTTCAACTTATTGGGTAACTCTTGACTTCTGACTAAGTAAGACTAAGTGCTTCTGTATTCACCTGCGCCGTATTTATATGCATGGTGAACAAACTAGTGCCAACGACATTTCTGTCTCGTATCCCTGGGCAAGGCCGGGCATGCACAGACATGTCTTGACGGTGACTTTGAACCTGACTCTGGAGGCTGGTCCCTGGCGCCAGTGGACCGCTGTCCAATAGGAGAATGAAATATTATGGTCTGTGCTAAAGGGATATTCCGTGTATATGTACAAGGAATATACAAGGGATATCAAACGATATACAAATACTATGCAATATATATCAATCAATAAATATATATATTCGGTTTAATCTGATCCTTTGTAACAAAACACAAATAAGTACATGCAATAGCAACTATAAAACTATAAACTACTGCAACTATAAAAGACTGAAGGGATACCAGCGTTCTATGCTCTGCTTGGTGTCAGACTTTAGTGCCAGTTCTATTGAAGCCTGTATTACAATTATAAATACAAGCAGGGGAAATATGCATCAACCAATATATCAATATGTTAGATAGTTAACAATGCAACAAATTGCAGATGATTTTGACACCCCGAGGTAATAACCTGTTTAAATGATGGTCATAAGCTAGGAGATGATCTGATCCCAATGTTGGCCTGAACTGAAGGTTTCCACACTTGGCATCAATGTGCGTTCACACGCTACACAGTGATGTGATGACCCTTCCTTCTTTTATAGTTTCCTTGACAGCTCTGCCCCAACTGTTTTATAACAATTACTGTACCATTTACTGACCCTCATGACCAAATTAACTTGAAAGAAAATGAGGGAATGACTTTGAATTCACATCACAACACTGGTGGAATGGAATATTGGAACCTATTCTACAAGTTCAAATGTTTAGGGTTCCTCGACTTTGCTCTGAACTAGGAAAAACTGCTTTTTCCTTTGATGCTTCCAACACCTGGAATGCCCTCCAACTGAAGCTGAAGGTGCTTCCTTCTTTTGCTGCATTTAAATGTATGATCTCTGACCACTGTGTGTCGACTTGTAACTTATTTATTTATTTATTGTGCCTATATGTAGGAAATTGCTGATTAAGTATGTCTTGTTGGGGTGGCCGGGTAGCGCACCGGACTAAGCGTCTGTCTACCACCACAGAGCCAGTGGGATCGAATCCGGCTGTGGTGCCTCCGGCTTGGCCGACCGTCCGTACTAACACAATTGGCAGTGTTAGCGGGTGGGAAACCCAGCGAGGGTGGGTCCTGGTCGTTGTAAACAGCGACTCCTAAAGTTCGGTCGGGGCGCCTGCACAGCGAGGGAAGGATCTGGGAGAGGTAGTGTGACCTTCCACACGTTACACTCCCCCAGTGAGAGTCCGTGCTGCCAGGTGAAAAGAAGCGGTGGGCTGGGTACACATGTGTCGGAGGAAGCATGTGATAGTCTCCGCCCTCCCAGACCGACGGTAGGTGCGCAACGACCAGGAAGTGGACTGGGAATTGGCATAACGACTAACATTGGGATGGGAGAAAAACGGAAAACGAAAGAGGAAAAAAGATCATTACATGGTTTTGTAAGCTTGTAATGACTGTAAATGAGCGTAACCTCAGAGTTGAAATAAATATTTGAAATGAAAATGATATTAAATGAAATAGCATCTATAGATATATAACACAAACGTCTGAATATTTAGGTTGAGTACTTTATTATCTAAAGATGGCAAGTCAGAGTGTTGTGTTTATTCATAGTTGAAGACAATAGAGAGTACTTTCTGGTGATATAATATCACATTCACACTCTCAAGCGCTTCATATTGACTTTTCAACTGCAAATACATGGGCCGTCATGGTTCTTCAACACAAGGGTTCAGTTCATAACCTTGTCGTGTCTGGTGGTTAATGGGTCGTTAGGTTTGTGCTGCTCTTCTACTTATGTGATAGTATATCATTTTATTACCTTCTACTCCCTGCCTGCTTTGGCTGCTGTTGCTGCTTTTCGTGTAGATATCCCCAAACATCTGGATGCACAGAACTGACCGGCTCGCTCCTTCCCCCCTGTAACCCAAAGTATTTGCAGAGATAAAAGGGGTCACTCCATAGAACGGTAATGTCACTGCCTCACTCACTCACGGTTAGCCACGCTGCCCCTGGTGGCAGCCCACGGGCATGGCACTTTATTTTCCACATCTTGACACGTTTTGTCATTGTTCATCCATAGTTGACGGACCTCAAAGTCTAATATAATTAATTATAATACAATGAATAAAATCTAATAGATATAAATTAGTATAAAATAATATATCCATCTCTAGATACAAAAGCAACCAGATGGCGTCTCTTATTATTATTATTATTATTATTATTATTATTATTATTATTATTATTATTATTATTATTATTATTATTATTATTATTATTATTATTATTATTATTATTATTCTAGGTACATGTACAAGTGTACTTTGCAATAGAGAAGTTCTATTCTACTCTGCCCTATTCTACACCTCCTGGAGAACAATGGGCAGCTGGGCGCAGCAGTAGAACAGTGGTAGCAGCAGGTCTGCCTGGCTGTGTGTTTGTCTTAGATAGAGACTGGAGAGTGTCAACTGGAGCTGAGCACACACACACACACATGCACGCGCGCACACGCACACACGCACACGCACATATGCATTTACTGTATATGCATGTTACATGTGCGGACACACATGCACACACGCACACACTCACACACAGTAGATAGGAGATAATTTAGGTGTGTGTGTGTGTGTGTGTGTGTGTGTGTGTGTGTGTGTGTGTGTGTGTGTGTGTGTGTGTGTGTGTGTGTGTGTGTGTGTGTGTGTGTGTGTGTGTGTGTGTGTGTGTGTGTGTGTGTGTGTGTGTGTGTGTGTGTGTGTGTGTGTGTGTGTGAGAGAGAGAGAGAGGGGGATCTAAGTCAAGTCATTAGGGTCTCTGATAAAGTGGGGGGCCCTAAGTGGTTTTAGGAAGAACAGGGCCCCACTGTGTGTGTGTGTGGGTGTGTGTGACAGAGAGATTGTGTGAGTATTAGCACACATTTGTCTATGCAAGTGTGCATACAGTCATTCAGACACACACACACAATTGCGTGTGCACGTGCGAGTGTGCATACAGTCACACACACACACACACACACACATTGCTGTCGTGTGTGTGTGTGCACAGGGTTAGGGTCAGGTGCCTGGTGTGTGTCTGCTCAGTGTCTGTCTTGTCGCCATGGCGATGACATCATGGCACACGACCGCTGGACGACGACGGAAAGAATTCCTGCGCGCAGATGAAGGAGAGAGAGAGAGGGAGAGAGAGAGAGAGAGAGAGAGAGAGAGATATGGTATTCAACCTAACTAAGATAACCAAACACAGCCCTGAACATTACAAACTAAGAGAGAAAAGGACACACAAGGAGAGTGACCAACAACTAAACAGTAGACTTGTCCTTGCATTCAAGTAGAGCATAAATGATCCCTTGCACCAAAGAACTATATATATATATATACACACACACACGTTTGGACAGTCCATGTATTTTCATGTCATATATCACAAGAAAGTACTCAACCTCTAGTGTATTTAACTATGAATGAACACAACACTCTAACTTACCATCTTTAGATGATAAAGTACTCAACCTCTACTGTGTTTAACTATGTATGAACAGAACACCTACTACAACAACAACAACAACACAGCACAATGACAAGTTGTTTAACCCTTCTGCCTTGTTAGGTAACTGACAGAGTTGGCACATCAGTGCATGAAAAGATTGCATCACGTTCAAGGTCATACAAAACTTAATTTGTAATATTTCGTTCCAATTTTTTTGTATGAATACCACTATGAACCTAACTCAACATATCTATCAAAGATTCCAAAGATTTCCAAATTGTAACCCCTTATATTCCGGTTAGGGATAGGGTTAGGGTTAGGGTAACTTTTCTGTTAGAGATTTTCTAAATACAATCTTTTCAAATTATGTAAATATATGAAAAATAAGCAAACGGACCAAATTTCATGACATAATCATCAACACAGCCACCGTTGTACACACACACACACACACACACACACACACACACACACACACACACACACACACACACACACACACACACACACACACAAAGGCTAAATACACGAAATCATTGCTAAGAAGGCAGAAGGGTTAAAAAAGGTGTTCTTCATCAATGTGGGCCACGTAGCTGGGAGAGAGAGAGAGAGCGAGAGAGCGAGAGAGAGAGAGAGAGAGAGAGAGAGAGAGACTAACAGAGATATGGAAAGAAGTAGAAGACACACAAACACACCGAACCTGCTACGAGGTGATGATGCTCCTAAGAGACAGCTGAGCTGTATCTGGTATATCTAGTCTTCTTCATCCCAGGCTTTTATAAGCACCATACGCTGCCAGACAGCCCTCAGATATGATATAAAACTAGATGCACTGTTAGCTTTACAAGCCTAACGCTCCATTACACTGTGTGTGTGTGAAGCAAGAGAATATTCCATTGTGAGAGCCAACGAATCAAGAGTTAATAGATGAGGAGGATGCAGCTGTGAGAGAGAGAGAGTAGAGAGAGACAGGGAGAGAGAGAGAGATGTTCCATTATCCTATAAACTAAAATACATGCTATAATATTGGTAATGGGAGATTGCGAAGGAATGTCGTTTTGTTTTATAATCTAATTTAATCTAATTTGACCAAATCTTTAATTAAAGTTCAGCCCTCCACAACATTATTTTTGGCCCTATAAAAAGTTCTAGAATGATAAGTTATTCTATTTGGTCCATTTTGTAACTATATTTGGAGAGAATCTAACTATATTTTTTAGCTAACTTGACTATAACAAGGCGCAACACAAAACACACTAACATTAGACCCACAACATTGTTATTTACTTGTTACATGTATAGGCCCTTCTCATGGCAGCCATTTTGACATGTCACGGGTGTAATTAATAACATTAACATCTTTGTCGAGGTTCCAAGCGGGTAGAAGAGGTACCAAAAAAGTTATGTGAAATACTACAGACCATTGATTGGTCAGAAGAGAGAATCGTCGTTTTCATTGCGCTACAAGGGAGACGTCCTGCACAAAACACAACACCGCCATCTTTATATAGCCTCGCTTAGCATTCATTATTTGTTTGCAGCAGGAAAGTGCAATAAACAAAAAAGGATACATTCACTGTGTATTCTGCCTCATTTATTGATGAAACAAAACCAACATCAACATAATTCACCACCAAGAGCGGAGAGTTTAGTCTCACAAAAAGATCGCTGCTTTGTTAGCTTACGTGCTAATGTGATTGCGTTTTACCATTATAATAGTTAGCATTGTGGCTAGCGTACAAAGATCAATATAACTCGCTATTGATTGTTTGTACTAGTAATGTTAATGCTAGTAGAATAGACACAACGTGAGGTAATCATCATCATCCATTTTAAACCGGTTATTACCTAATGCTAACGTTAGTAGAATAGACACGAGAGGTAACGTTAATGCTAGTAGAATAGACACGAGAGGTAATGCTAACGTTAGTAGAATAGACACGAGAGGTAATGTTAACGCTAGTAGAATAGACACGAGAGGTAATGTTAACACTAGTAGAATAGACACGAGAGGTAATGTTAACGCTAGTAGAATAGACACGAGAGGTAATGCTAACGTTAGTAGAATAGACACGAGAGGTAATGTTAACGTTAGTAGAATAGACACGAGAGGTAATGCTAACGTTAGTAGAATAGACACGAGAGGTAACGTTAACGCTAAATACTTACTGTCAAATTACAGTAAAATCAAATACATTTACAGATTACAACCTTTATTTAATGGTTAATATTTTTGATAAAAGGAAATTTACTGTATTTGTATGGCATTTACACTTAAAGTAGAAAAACAAACGTAATCTGTAAAATAACTTTTTTCCCATGAAAAAGCATTTATTTTTTTACAGTGTATGGCGCACCTATGGCTTCGGCTGGGCCTTTCCCCCGGACCTTTCCTGGTGTTGGGTGCTGGTCTGTTGCGTGTGCTTTGATGGATTTTGGTTGCTTTTCATCTTTGGGCTCCCTTGGTTCGCTGGCGTTTTTTGGGGATTCCTTGTGTGGGGGGCTCGCTACGGCTGTACTGTGTTCTCTATAGGAGTTGTATTCAGTCATCACACACAATACAAATTATGCACAATCGTTCCAGGTCTTTTGGCTGAAAAGGTACAAGCTGAAGCATAATGCTTTTATATACCTGTCCTATATTCTTTTTATAATTAAACCTCCAAAACAAAAAAAAACAAAAAAGAAAATAAAAACGAATTTGTAACCCTCAAAAATAGCTATATAAACCAAAAGCTAATTACATATTCTCAATTTTATATCAGCATTGTTCCACAAGTTAACCCCAACAATATAGAAATACATGTAATTTGAATCCCTTTTGTAGCTTTATGAGGAGGGTTACATTAGGAAATATAATTCCTAATTAATCATACGCATACTGTAGTCGACATGTGTCAACAAATGGACATGCCTGTTTGAATTTATGTTGTGCCGTTATTACTGTAAAAATTTTATGATTGTGAAATGATGACTGTTTACTGAGACGATGAGCTGTATGTGTATGTTACTTGAATTTTCCCGTGAGGGATTAATAAAAAGATATCCTATCCTATCCTATAATCAATAGTGGCCTTTCACTGAATGTTTAGAAGGCCCATTTGTCCTCCATGTTGGAAGAATGATTGCTATGTGTTGATATGTGAGAAATATATCAATGTAAGTGTCATACTGTGGTGTCTTATTCCTACTCCAACACTCCATAGAAATTAGGCATTTTCCTTCGCAATGATTACCAATGGTTACAGGCAGCCATGTTGACTGAAAGAGAACTACACAGAAATGTCTTGCATGGCCTCTATTTCAGATTACTGATTATACTACCTGATTTATAATTGAATCACTGCTAATGTTAAAATGGCCATACATCTCTATAATCTCACAATCTATTTTCATATTATATTCTATTATTAATAGATGATGTAATTATGATATTTCATTTATTGTATTGTATTTATTCTATTATTTAATAGCATCTGTAATCCGATGCCTGATTTAGCATTGTTTTTGTAATCAGATTATTGTAATGCTGTTATATATATAATCCCTATGTAATCCAGTACATTCACAAAGCTTCTCGTCTCGCACAGACTGAGCCAATTTATTACACTTCTGGGACGTCTGGGTGACTGTAAAGTTTGGAGAATGTGTGTGTGTGTGTGTGTGTGTGTGTGTGTGTGTGTGTGTGTGTGTGTGTGTGTGTGTGTGTGTGTGTGTGTGTGTGTGTGTGTGTGTGTGTGTGTGTGTGTGTGTGTGTGTGTGTGTGTGTGTGTGTGTGTGTGTGTGTGTGTGTGTGTGTGTGTGTGTGTGTGTGTGTGTGTGTGAGAGAGCTGGTTCTCTGGTTTATAGCTTTGGGAGAGACTTGTTCATGTTCACAAATCAAACTGA
Organism: Notolepis coatsorum; assembly: GCF_963971535.1. Taxonomy (NCBI): domain Eukaryota; kingdom Metazoa; phylum Chordata; class Actinopteri; order Aulopiformes; family Paralepididae; genus Notolepis; species Notolepis coatsorum. The sequence goes on along the minus strand of NC_140179.1, from coordinate 47,954,195 downwards.
ACTGTCCAAGGTCATAAGGATTAGAGCTACATACAGCAACAGTAACAGATGTACTATCATATGTTAATGTTGTTTCAGGGATTTACATACATTTAAGGTCGGATATGGTTTTCACCCAAACGCTGGTGAAGCGTGACGTGTAGCTAGTAGGCTGTGTTCCTTATTACCAGCCCTGCTGTCCATCTGACCAGCTGGTGAAGTAACGTGTTAATTGTTGGAAAACAAACATTATACATTTCCTTGAGGGGTGAGCCGATACCAATTGTTTCACTGTTGATACCTGTTCCATGTCCTTAACGTTCGGTGTCAGTCGATATAGAGTGCCGATCTGTTCCTTTACTGAACAGTATACATTTTAACCATCAGTTTGGGGTCATTGGGCAAAGATTATTGAGATATATAATAAATTTCTCTCCATTAAGATAAGTTATTCCATTATTGATCCCCTTGGGGAAATGATGGCGTCATAGCAGCATGGAGGAGGTACAGGTATGGGCAGGGTAATAGTAGAATGACATAATATAGGCAATATATGATCATCTGAATATAAAAATATGAGAAGAAATAAGAGATCTAACGTGCTTCTTCTTTGTGTTAAAAATGCAGCAAACCAAGTCACTTTGCTTTGATTCTGTTCTAACCCAACACAACCCGTGTTCTGACGGGTTGATCGCATGCTGCGCTGTTCCCCCCGAATATAATTAAAGTGACACAAAATGGCCCCAGATTGTCAAGACGACGTGGCGCTGGAGGCCGGTGGTGTGGTGAGACCGGTGTGGTGAGACCATGGCACACGGTGTCGAAGCCCAGACGGCTACAGTGTGGTCACAATGGTTGACCAGAGAATCTCCGGATCTCCACACAGTTAAAACCTCATATCACTCTGCATTTAATACCTCTCATCGCTACATTCCACTGTTACAGCGTCGCTCTCTGTGTGTGTGTGTGATGTTTTTAAGTATGCATGAGCGTATATCTGTGTCTTTGGCTTTTACTGTGCGTGTGTGTGTGTGTGTGTGTGTGTGTGATGTTTTTAAGTATACATGAGCGTATATCTGTGTCTTTGGCTTTTACTGTGCGTGTGTGTGTGTGTGTATGTGTGATGTTTTTAAGTATACATGAGTGTATATCTGTGTCTTTGGGTTTTACTGTAGGTATGTGTGTGTGTTTTGATTGATTGATTGATTGAAAAGTTTATTAACAGATTGCAGAATGGATACAGTACAGTACAGCTCAATACATACAATTGTTAAGAGGATGCAGACCTGAGAAAGACTTTCGTCTTGTTTCCATCAGGGTCCTCCATTTTCAATTCATCATATGACACACACGACATACAGATAGACAGATAGACAGTGTGGGGGGGGGGGGGGTGTGTGGGTGTGTATCTTGCTGTGTCCTCCTGTGTATGTGCATCACTGTGTGTGTGTGTGTATATATCTTTTATTAATAAGTACACTTGTGTGACACGTGTGATACCAGTACAAACATCCATGTATGTATGTAGGTTTTTTGTGTGCGTGTAGTTCATACAGTTCATGCCTATGTGCATTTGTGTGTGTGTGTGTGCACGGACATGCCCGTGTGTGACCACCGTCAAACCATGTTGGAATGTTGGAGATATGTTATTGCGATTCCCTTTGAAAGCGGAAGACGGAATTTCGGGAATTCCAATCCATGGGTGTCCTCCCAGAACCGTGGCTTGGCAGGATCTACGATGGGAATCCGGAATGTCACTTCCAAACCACACGGAATTCTATCAGTCTTATCATCCCGATGATTTAGCAACAGGACACACAGAGAGGGAGAGATGGAAGGATGGAGGCAGGCATGTGTAAGAGAGAGATTGAGAGATCTAGTATGACAAGAGAGAGAGAGAGAGGGCTAGTGTGACAATAGAGATAGAGAGGGCTAGTGTGACAAGAGAGAGAGAGAGGGCTAGTGTGACAAGAGAGAGAGAGAGGGCTAGTGTGACAAGAGAGAGAGAGAGGGCTAGTGTGACAAGAGAGAGAGAGAGGGCTAGTGTGACAAGAGAGAGAGAGAGGGCTAGTGTGACGAGAGAGAGAGAGAGGAAAAAAATCTAATCTACGAATTCCAATCTGGCTTCAGAACATCCCACTCCACTGACACATGCCTTCTCTACTTGAACGACCACATCAAACAAGAGGTGGACGCGGGCAAATACTGCGGCATGGTCATGCTGGACCTACAAAAGGCCTTCGACACTGTCAATCACACCATTCTGATTGACAAGCTAAAAGCAATTGGTTTTGATAGTTTATCAGTGAGCTGGATACAATCCTACCTGGAGGGGAGGGAACAGATGGTGGAAGTAAACGGTACCCTATCCCCCCCCCCCCTCACAGTGAGCTGTGGTGTTCCACAAGGAAGCATACTAGGACCGCTACTATTCCTAATTTATGCAAATGACATGTCGTCAGCTTGTGACTGCAACTTGTTCCTGTTTGCGGACGACTCAGCCCTGCTGGTCTCTGACAAGAACAAGTTACAGGTTGAAAAAGCCCTCAGCTCGGAACTAGGCAAAATCTGCATATGGCTCGCCGACAACAAACTATCATTACACATGGGCAAAACAGAGTCCATTCTCTTCGGTTCAAATAACAAACTCAGCAAGACCGACGGCTTCTCGGTTACAGTGGGTGACAATATTATCACAAGGAAAGATGAAATTACCTACCTGGGTTCCATCCTAGAGGCTAATCTTTCCTGTGACAAAATGGCATCCAATGTAATAAAAAAAGTCAACCAACGAACGCGATTCTTGTACCGGATCTCCTCTCTGGTAAACAAGAATACCCTGAAGACTCTAGCAGGAGCACTCATTCAAGGGTACTACGACTATGCTTGCACCTCATGGTACCAAAGCACCTCAAAGGCACTAAAAAACAAATTACAAACATCTCAAAACAAGCTAGTCAGACTACTACTTGACCTGACTCCTAGAACCCACCTCACCCCTGCCCACTTTGACAACCTAGGATGGCTTAGAGTAGACGACAGAGTACAGCAACTTGCAATGGGCCTGGTCTACAAGATACACTACGCGACCAAGGTACCCATGTACATGTCAAAATACTTCCCAAAGGTCAGTGAATACCACGATCACAACACCAGAGGGAGCTCCACAAATCATGTAAAACCCAGATTCGGCTCAAACAAGGGACTAAACACGTTTCGCAATTATGCCACATCAATGTGGAACGCCCTGCCTAAAGCTGTAAAGGAATGTGAATCACTACCCACCTTCAAAAACACTCTCAAAAAACACCTACGTGAGACTGCAATTCGAAACTGGCCCCTACAAATGTCCTAACCTAGTTGTACAGTAAATGACCAAGTAAGGCTTTGTCAATATTCCAATGTACAGTGTAAAATGTGTGTGTGTCCCCTGCCCAACCCCCCCCCCCCCCACCTCCAATGTACAGCCCTCACCCAACCCACCCAACCCCACCCCACCAACCTCCTCCAATGTACAGTTTCTACGCCAAATGTATATACACTCCTTTTCTGGACACTTTTGTATCACAAACAGTACTGTATTTGCAAATCTGATATGTCATAAATGTATAGATGTAGCAGTACTGTCTATCTGTATGTCATGTATGTCATATATGTTATGATGAATTGAAAATGGGGGACCCTGATGTAAACAAGACGAAAGTCTTTCTCTGGTCTGCATCCCCTTAACAATTGTATGTATTGAGATGTACTGTACTGTACCCATTCTGCAATCTGTTAATAAACTTTTCAATCAATCAATCAAAGGGCTAGTGTGACAAGAGAGAGAGAGAGAGGGCTAGTGTGACAAGAGAGATATAGAGGGCTAGTGTGACAAGAGAGAGAGAGAGGGCTAGTGTGACAAGAGAGAGAGAGAGGGCTAGTGTGACAAGAGAGATAGAGAGGGCTAGTGTGACAAGAGAGAGAGAGAGAGGGCTAGTGTGACAAGAGAGAGAGAGAGAGGGCTAGTGTGACAAGAGAGATAGAGAGGGCTAGTGTGACGAGAGAGAGAGAGGGCTAGTGTGACAAGAGAGAGAGAGAGGGCTAGTGTGACAAGAGAGAGAGAGAGGGCTAGTGTGACAAGAGAGAGAGAGAGAGGGCTAGTGTGACAAGAGAGATAGAGAGAGCTAGTGTGACAAGAGAGAGAGAGAGAGGGCTAGTGTGACAAGAGAGAGAGAGGGCTAGTGTGACAAGAGAGAGAGAGGGCTAGTGTGACAAGAGAGAGAGAGAGAGAGGGCTAGTGTGACAAGAGAGATAGAGATATCTAGTGTGACAAGAGAGATAGAGAGGGCTAGTGTGACAAGAGAGAGAGAGAGGGCTAGTGTGACAAGAGAGATATAGAGGGCTAGTGTGACAAGAGAGAGAGAGGGCTAGTGTGACAAGAGAGAGAGAGAGAGGGCTAGTGTGACAAGAGAGAGAGAGGGCTAGTGTGACAAGAGAGAGAGAGAGGGCTAGTGTGACAAGAGAGATAGATATATCTAGTGTGACAAGAGAGAGAGAGAAGGCTAGTGTGACAAGAGAGAGAGAGAGGGCTAGTGTGACAAGAGAGAGAGAGGGCTAGTGTGACGAGAGAGAGAGAGAGGGCTAGTGTGACAAGAGAGAGAGAGAGGGCTAGTGTGACAAGAGAGATAGAGAGATCTAGTGTGACAAGAGAGAGAGAGAGAGAGGGCTAGTGTGACAAGAGAGAGAGAGAGGGCTAGTGTGACAAGAGAGAGAGAGGGCTAGTGTGACAAGAGAGAGAGAGAGAGGGCTAGTGTGACAAGAGAGAGAGAGAGATGGCTAGTGTGACAAGAGAGAGAGAGAGGGCTAGTGTGACAAGAGAGATAGATATATCTAGTGTGACAAGAGAGAGAGAGGGCTAGTGTGATGAGAGAGAGAGAGAGGGCTAGTGTGACAAGAGGGAGAGATAGAGGGCTAGTGTGACAAGAGAGAGAGAGAGGGCTAGTGTGACAAGAGAGAGAGAGAGAGGGCTAGTGTGACAAGAGAGAGAGAGGGCTAGTGTGACAAGAGAGAGAGAGAGGGCTAGTGTGACGAGAGAGAGAGAGAGGGCTAGTGTGACAAGAGAGAGAGAGGGCTAGTGTGACAAGAGAGATAGATATATCTAGTGTGACAAGAGAGAGAGAGAGAAGGCTAGTGTGACGAGAGAGAGAGAGAGGGCTAGTGTGACAAGAGAGAGAGAGAGGGCTAGTGTGACAAGAGAGATAGAGAGATCTAGTGTGACAAGAGAGAGAGAGAGAGAGAGAGGGCTAGTGTGACAAGAGAGAGAGAGAGGGCTAGTGTGACAAGAGAGAGAGAGAGAGGGCTAGTGTGACAAGAGAGAGAGAGAGAGGGCTAGTGTGACAAGAGAGAGAGAGAGATGGCTAGTGTGACAAGAGAGATAGAGAGATCTAGTGTGACAAGAGAGATATAGAGAGCTAGTGTGACAAGAGAGATATAGAGAGGGCTAGTGTGACAAGAGAGATAGAGATATCTAGTGTGACAAGAGAGATAGGTAGATCTAGTGTGACAAGAGAGATAGAGAGGGCTAGTGTGACAAGAGAGAGAGAGAGGGCTAGTGTGACAAGAGAGATAGATCGATCTAGTGTGACAAGAGAGATAGAGAGGGCTAGTGTGACAAGAGAGATAGAGAGGGCTAGTGTGACAAGAGAGATATAGAGGGCTAGTGTGACAAGAGAGAGAGAGGGCTAGTGTGACAAGAGAGAGAGAGAGAGGGCTAGTGTGACGAGAGAGAGAGGGCTAGTGTGACAAGAGAGAGAGAGAGGGCTAGTGTGACAAGAGAGATAGATATATCTAGTGTGACAAGAGAGAGAGAGAGGGCTAGTGTGACAAGAGAGATAGAGAGATCTAGTGTGACAAGAGAGAGAGAGAGAGAGGGCTAGTGTGACAAGAGAGAGAGAGAGGGCTAGTGTGACAAGAGAGAGAGAGAGAGGGCTAGTGTGACAAGAGAGAGAGAGAGAGGGCTAGTGTGACAAGAGAGAGAGAGAGATGGCTAGTGTGACAAGAGAGAGAGAGAGGGCTAGTGTGACAAGAGAGATAGATATATCTAGTGTGACAAGAGAGAGAGAGAGGGCTAGTGTGATGAGAGAGAGAGAGAGGGCTAGTGTGACAAGAGGGAGAGAGAGAGGGCTAGTGTGACAAGAGAGAGAGAGAGGGCTAGTGTGACAAGAGAGAGAGAGAGAGGGCTAGTGTGACAAGAGAGAGAGAGGGCTAGTGTGACAAGAGAGAGAGAGAGGGCTAGTGTGACGAGAGAGAGAGAGAGGGCTAGTGTGACAAGAGAGAGAGAGGGCTAGTGTGACAAGAGAGATAGATATATCTAGTGTGACAAGAGAGAGAGAGAGAAGGCTAGTGTGACGAGAGAGAGAGAGAGGGCTAGTGTGACAAGAGAGAGAGAGAGGGCTAGTGTGACAAGAGAGATAGAGAGATCTAGTGTGACAAGAGAGAGAGAGAGAGAGGGCTAGTGTGACAAGAGAGAGAGAGAGGGCTAGTGTGACAAGAGAGAGAGAGAGAGGGCTAGTGTGACAAGAGAGAGAGAGAGAGGGCTAGTGTGACAAGAGAGAGAGAGAGATGGCTAGTGTGACAAGAGAGATAGAGAGATCTAGTGTGACAAGAGAGATATAGAGAGCTAGTGTGACAAGAGAGATATAGAGAGGGCTAGTGTGACAAGAGAGATAGAGATATCTAGTGTGACAAGAGAGATAGGTAGATCTAGTGTGACAAGAGAGATAGAGAGGGCTAGTGTGACAAGAGAGAGAGAGAGGGCTAGTGTGACAAGAGAGATAGATCGATCTAGTGTGACAAGAGAGATAGAGAGGGCTAGTGTGACAAGAGAGATAGAGAGGGCTAGTGTGACAAGAGAGATATAGAGGGCTAGTGTGACAAGAGAGAGAGAGGGCTAGTGTGACAAGAGAGAGAGAGAGAGGGCTAGTGTGACGAGAGAGAGAGGGCTAGTGTGACAAGAGAGAGAGAGAGGGCTAGTGTGACAAGAGAGATAGATATATCTAGTGTGACAAGAGAGAGAGAGAGGGCTAGTGTGACAAGAGAGAGAGAGAGGGCTAGTGTGACAAGAGAGAGAGAGAGGGCTAGTGTGACAAGAGAGATAGATATATCTAGTGTGACGAGAGAGAGAGAGAGGGCTAGTGTGACAAGAGAGATAGATATATCTAGTGTGACAAGAGAGAGAGAGAGGGCTAGTGTGATGAGAGAGAGAGAGAGGGCTAGTGTGACAAGAGGGAGAGAGAGAGGGCTAGTGTGACAAGAGAGAGAGAGAGGGCTAGTGTGACAAGAGAGAGAGAGAGAGGGCTAGTGTGACAAGAGAGAGAGAGAGGGCTAGTGTGACGAGAGAGAGAGAGAGAGGGCTAGTGTGACAAGAGAGAGAGAGGGCTAGTGTGACAAGAGAGATAGATATATCTAGTGTGACAAGAGAGAGAGAGAGAGGGCTAGTGTGACGAGAGAGAGAGAGAGGGCTAGTGTGACAAGAGAGAGAGAGAGGGCTAGTGTGACAAGAGAGATAGAGATATCTAGTGTGACAAGAAGAGAGAGAGAGAGAGAGAGAGGGCTAGTGTGACAAGAGAGAGAGAGAGGGCTAGTGTGACAAGAGAGAGAGGGAGAGGGCTAGTGTGACAAGAGAGAGAGAGAGAGGGCTAGTGTGACAAGAGAGAGAGAGAGATGGCTAGTGTGACAAGAGAGATAGAGAGATCTAGTGTGACAAGAGAGATATAGAGAGGGCTAGTGTGACAAGAGAGATAGAGATATCTAGTGTGACAAGAGAGATAGATAGATCTAGTGTGACAAGAGAGATAGAGAGGGCTAGTGTGACGAGAGAGAGAGAGGGCTAGTGTGACAAGAGAGATAGATAGATCTAGTGTGACAAGAGAGATAGAGAGGGCTAGTGTGACAAGAGAGATAGAGAGGGCTAGTGTGACAAGAGAGATAGAGAGATCTAGTGTGACAAGAGAGATATAGAGGGCTAGTGTGACAAGAGAGATAGAGAGATCTAGTGTGACAAGAGAGATAGATAGATCTAGTGTGACAAGAGAGATAGAGAGAGCTAGTGTGACAAGAGAGAGAGAGAGGTGTTAGATCCTGATCAAACTGGCCAGTATCACGTCTTCGTCTGTTTTGGCACTCCATCCAATTCCTCTGCGTTGTGTCATTTTAATGGTCCTGACGTCTCCGACAACTGGCTGATAAGATCCTTATCTCTCCCCGTTAGTACCATCCGCAAACCATAATAATTCTCCACCTCCGTAAGAATTCGACACTTCGACAACGTGAAATACCTTACAAGGAAAAGCGTGGTTTTATTTGATAAACAGAAACCTCAGCTCAGATGTTAACAGATTGTATTGTCCTTGAAGAGTCTATTCTAATGATCTTTCGGTGTGTTCAGATTGTCCCTCTGCTATTTCAGTCCAACAATGGTCAGGCCCGGTCGTCAGCCAAGACCATCCTCGTGGTAGCCGAAGCTAATGATGATGTGGCATTCTCCCCCCCCCCCCCCCTCCTCTCTGTGATGAGAGGAGAGAGTATCTTGGTCTCTTCCCTCCTGTGGGATTAGTTTCTTTGGTCTCCCAGTTTTCTAGTCTGCCTTTTGTCCGGAAACACCGTTCGACTTATAGATCCTCGCCGTAGCAACGACGGCCCCCCGCCCCTCTCCTGGTTGTCATGCGACGCTCATGACAACTGCTAATAACCTTTCACACATTTCAAAACGTTTCTCTACTGTTTCATCAAAGATGTCACCCCTCCCCCTCGCTCTTATCAATTTGTTCTTACAAGGAATTCAAAACATTCTCTCGCTGGCAGTGTGCCTCACAACAATCACCCTGCTCTACTGAACCACCGTCTCCTGCTTCCATGCACATTTCGATCTCACCGTTTTAGCTGTGGTCATCTCCCCCAATCTATACATCACATACATTGAAAAAGCACCCCAAATCCTTCAGAGGGCTAGTGTGACAAGAGAGATAGAGAGGGCTAGTGTGACAAGAGAGAGAGAGAGAGGGCTAGTGTGATAAGAGAGATAGAGGGCTAGTGTGACAAGAGAGAGAGAGAGGGCTAGTGTGATAAGAGAGATAGAGAGGCTAGTGTGACAAGAGAGAGAGAGAGGGGCTAGTGTGATAAGAGAGATAGAGAGGGCTAGTGTGACAAGAGAGGAAGTTGAGTGAAGGCTGGAGGAGAGGGATTGTCTGGATACTTAGACTGATGTCACATGTGTTTCTGCAAATACGTCTTACCTCCAAAAAGGGACAGTTTTGATATTTCCTACTTACCAGTCATGTTGTTTATCGGTAAGTTATTCCTCAACAAAGTCCATGCTGTTCCTCATACTAGCAGTGGCTCAGGAGATAGAGCAGTCCTCTGTAATTGGACGGTTCCCGGTTCGATTCCGGCTCCTCCCGGCAGTGTGTCGAAGTGTCTTTGAGCGAGACACTTAACCCCTAACTGATCCCAATGAGGCACCTCGCATGGTTGCCTCCGCTGTCGGTGTGAATGTGAGGCATTATGTTACAAAGTGCTTTGAATAAAAGCGTCATATAAATGCAGACCATTTAGCTGTAGCTGGTGAGCCACAAACCGATGCTACAGACAAGCTCCTGTCTGTACAAGCTGACTGAGGGTCACTGAAATCTACTACACAGCCCCAGTAGTATTAGCTACTGTAGGTCTGGAAATATTATGGACATCCATAGAAATGTGTTCAGATTCTTAATTCTCCCTAACTGGTCAAGTGTTTGACCTCTTAACAGGCAGGCAGAAAAGTGGCAATTTTTTTTACTTGAACTTGAGGACTGCATACTTTTTTTTGCAAAGCTCAGCTTTATACTTTATACTTATAGCACATGCATGAGCCTGTCTCTTTTGAAAGATAACATTCTGAAGTTACTAAGGCACAGAAATAGCCCATTGACAACAGGACTGAAACAGAGCGATATATAGAGGCTGCTAAAATGCATAATTTGAGTGTTTTTCCCCCATCAAAAAACGTCAAAAGACTTGTTAAGTGGACCTCAAAGACCTACAGTATATTAACTTGTTGAAAAGTAGTGAAATGTCCTGTAATGTGAAGCTCTATTATTGCCCCCCCCCCCCCCCCCCCCGGCAAAATGGGGGATTTAAATTTCACTAAATAACTTCCTCACTAGACACAGTGAAATAGTGTATACAAACTGTGATTCTCCTGGTTCACTATTCGGCTTCAATCTCTCCTCCTCGGTTATGCAACTCACAATCATCTATATCTATACCAACAAATATCTACCCAGACAGGGGTTCCTGCGACAAGATCACCACTGCTGTACTGTAGATGTAGTTATCATTGAAGGAATACCCCCCCCCCCCCCACACACACACACCCCACACACACACACACACACACACACACACACACACACACACACGCACACACACGCACACAGAAAGAAAGAACGATATTTCCTGATTCCAAAGTAATAGTTCATTCGAAAACAAGACCTGGATCCTTCAAAGCCATTATGTCATGGAGGAATGATCATGGAGGTCTTGGAATACGCAGCAACCCTGTGTGTGTGCAGACCAGTCTCAAACCAGAGAAAGATTGAATGTGGAAACTCAAGTTGACGAGCCAATAGACAGAAGCTATCGTAGCACTAAGATGACTCGTTGTTTTTTTACAAAGTGAGGGCCTTGGGAACATTAAAATGGGTCCCCCAGGTGATTCCTTCTTTTCTCCCATTCCCAAGTTAGTCGTTATGCCAATTCCCTTCCTGGTTGCTGCACTGCCCTACTGTCAGTCTGGGGAGGGTGTATAGTTTGTAGACTGCCACATGCTGCCCTACTGTCAGTCTGGGGAGGGTGTATAGTTTGTAGACTGCCACATGCTGCCCTACTGTCAGTCTGGGGAGGGTGTAGACTACCACATGCTGCCCTACTGTCAGTCTGGGGAGGGTGTATAGTTTGTAGACTGCCACATGCTGCCCTACTGTCAGTCTGGTGAGGGTGTATAGTTTGTAGACTGCCACATGCTGCCCTACTGTCAGTCTGGGGAGGGTGTAGACTACCACATGCTGCCCTACTGTTGGTCTGGGGAGGGTGTAGACTACCACATGCTGCCCTACTGTTGGTCTGGGGAGGGTGTAGACTACCACATGCTGCCCTACTGTCAGTCTGGGGAGGGTGTAGACTACCACATGCTGCCCTACTGTCGGTCTGGGGAGGGTGTAGACTACCACATGCTGCCCTACTGTCAGTCTGGGGAGGGTGTAGACTACCACATGCTGCCCTACTGTCGGTCTGGGGAGGGTGTAGACTACCACATGCTGCCCTACTGTCGGTCTGGGGAGGGTGTAGACTACCACATGCTGCCCTACTGTCAGTCTGGGGAGGGTGTAGACTACCACATGCTGCCCTACTGTCGGTCTTGGGAGGGTGTAGACTACCACATGCTGCCCTACTGTCAGTCTGGGGAGGGTGTAGACTACCACATAAGATAAGATATTCACTTATTGATCCCCTTGGGGAAGTTCAGGCATCATAGCATCATGGGGGAGGGGAGGGGGGGGGGGTACAGGTAGTACAAACAAGCAGTGTAAACAATATAACAAATCAATATAATTAACTAACTAACTAAAATATACAGTATTCACACAAGGTGCAGTATGCATAAGGTAGTATTATTGTCCTTTTTAGGTTCATAGTAGTTGTAGTTGAATGTCTGGCAGCAGTCCCTGCCCACTGTTGTGGAGCCTGATGGCCGCTGGTATGAAGGACTGGCCGAGGCGGTTAGTTGAGTCTGTGACTGAACGTGGTCGGAGGGATTCTCCAGGATAGCAGCCAGCTTCGTTCTCATCCCCCCTCTCTGCCATCACGTCTAGGCTTGGGCGGTATAATTTTTTTCATACCTTCATACCTTTCTGACATCACACCCCGGTATAAGGTATATTATGGTATGACTTGCATCAGTGGGGGGGGGGGGGGCCTAAGTTAGCAATATACTCGTTATCAGCATACATAAAGATTTTCTGGGAGTAAATACTTGATATCTTAATCATAACCATAGTTGCAAGACGTTATAATGAAAAGGTCTCGTTATCCTGCTGGTGTCCCCTGCTATGAAGCAGTGGAGGCTGCTGACCAAATTTTTAGGTGAAGCACAAATTATTATATTATATTATATATTAAATTATATTTTTAAAACATCCCCCACTGTGTGTCAGTGGTCAGTGGACACAGATGAAAACATATTAACATTAGGTGACAGCGCACCTGACCAGATGAAATCATATTAGGTGACAGCGCACCTGACCAGATGAAATCATATTAGGTGACAGCCCACCTGACCAGATCAAAACATATTAGGTGACAGCGCACCTGATCAGATCAAAACATTTTAGGTGACAGCGCACCTGACCAGATCAAAACATTTTAGGTGACAGCGCACCTGATCAGATCAAAACATTTTAGGTGACAGCGCACCTGACCAGATCAAAACATATTAGGTGAAGGTGACAAGGAAGCCACAGACTCATACCCCCCCCGACACTCAACTAACCGCCTCGGACAGTCCTTCATACCAGTGGCCATCAGGCTCCACAACAGTGGGCAGCAACTGCTGCCAGACATCGACCTGGGACTTATAGGAACCCAAGGAGGACAACTTACACTACCTTAGGCATACTGCACCTTATGTGGATACTGTGATACTGTGAATAATGAATAATGTATATTTCAGTTAGTTAGATAGTAAATTATAACACTACCTTATGCATACTGCACCTTATGTGACACTGTGAAAATATATTTCAGTTAGTTAGATAGTAAATTATATTGACCTATTTGTTTACACAGCTTGTGTTGTTTTCACTACCTGTACCCCCCCCCCCCTTCCCCCATGCTGCTATGATGCCTGAATTTCCCCAAGGGGATCAATAAAGGAATATCTTATCTTATCTTAAAAGGAAAGATGAAATTCCCTACATGGGTTCCATCCTATAGAGGCAAATCATTCCTGTGACAAAATGGGATCCAATGTAATAAAACTAAGTCAACCAACGAACTAGATTCTTGTACCGGATCTCCTCTCTGGTAAACAAGAATACCTTGAAGACTCTAACAGGAGCACTCATTCAAGGGTACTACGACTATGCTTGCACCTCATGGTACCAAAGCACCTCAAAGGCACTAAAAACAAGATTACAAACATCACAAAACAAACTGGTCAGACTACTGCTTGACCTTACTCCTAAAACCCACCTCACCCCTGCCCACTTTGACAACCTAGGATGGCTTAGAGTAGACGACAGAGTACAGCAACTTGCCTGGTCAACAAGATACACTACACCACTAAGATACCCATGTGCATGTCGAAATACTTCCCAAAGGTCAGTGAATACCACGACCACAACACCAGAGGGAGTTCCACAAATCATGTTCAACCCAGATAAAATAATAAAAAAAAAAAAAAAAAATTTAATAAAAAAAATAGTCATAACTTAGAAATGAGATTGCATAGGTCTATGAATCGATATCGCGATTCTGTTTTGATTAATTGCCCAGCCCTACAGTGTGTACAGTAAGTTAGCTTGGTGATTATCATTGTGATGTAGGCTAAGCTGGGTAGCTACTGTTAGCATACAAGCTTTTACAAACAAATCTTTCGCCGTCGACTAAAGACGCACTTCTTCAACCATTATCTGAATAAAATTAAAAAAAAAAAAAAAAAACTCTAACCGTAATTAACCGTACTGTCATGCACTTGTCCTAATAAACTAACCTACACTGTAGCACTCAACACTTTGATGAACATTGTTGCTCAGCTGATAGAGTTGTGCCCTTCCTGATGGCTTGTCGTACAGAACTTGTAAGTCGCTTTGGATAAAAGCGTCAGCTAAATGACTAAATGTAAATGTACAAACACTAGCCTACTTACTTTTTCATCCACAATGTTTTTTCTGATCCAGATGCATAAATCCACTTCTTCATGTTGCTCAGTTGCTGGTTTATACTTCGGTCCTAATGTTGGCGCAAAGTTTAATTTAGCCTGACTTTACTTGTTATAGCTGTACAGCTTACTTCTACTAAACAACAACTAAACTACTTCCTTGCTCTTTCAAACAGTCAAAATGGGTCCATCTGCAGGGTCGGAGATTAGGTTTAGCTCTGGCCAATCTCAAGTTTCTCAAGTTTCTTTATTAGTTGTCATACAGAAGTACAGAATACTTTTATACAAAATGCTTATTTCTGTTACATTTTGTATAAAAGTATTCTGTACTTCTGTATGACAACTAATAAAGAAACTTGAGAAACTTGAGATTGGCCAGAGCTAAACCTACCCTGCAGATGGACCCGTTTTGACTTTCTCTGATTGGATTTGCAAGGCTGCCAATCATATTCAACCTCCATGTATTGGATGGCAAGGGCTGTCAATCATTCAATCCTCCATTCAAAGGCAAGAGTTTAACTGCACAGAACGTGCTTAGACGAAATTAATAGCCTATTTCGATTGGCTGTTATTTATTATTTATATAACATTGGGTCACACCTGTGAAGTTTTCTTCACGAATAATTACTGCAGTCATTACTGCAGTGCAGGCCTGCTCAGAGCTGTCAATTTTGGCCATTTTTTAAAAAGAAAAAATTCACTGGAATTTGTTTTACAGAGGAAAACTTTTCTAATAAAAAAATATAAAATAATAATAATAAAAAAAAAAAAAATTTATATATATATAAATAAAATAAATGTATATATATATGTAAATGAATAATAATTATGAATTATGAGTGAATTTGTGTTTCACGTGTTGTCATAGAGAAACCTCCACTGCTATGAAGGCCCTCTTTTTCTTGTTTAGCAGGTGTTTAATGTCCTTGTTAATCCAGGGTTTATTGTTCCTCCTCCTCGACGTCGTCAGACCACTGTGGGACAGACCTGGTGGTCGGTGGTCTGTCCCACGGTCTTTTAATGATAGGCCTGTATGTAGATACAAGCCTCACTAGATTGTGGTCTGACTGGCCATGGGGGGGTAGGGGAGTCGCGCTTTATATGCCTCCTTAACATTAGCACGCTGCCCTACTGTCAGTCTGGGGAGGGTGTAGACTACCACATGCCTCCAAAACATGTGGACAGCTAAGAGTTTCAGTGGGAGAGCGGCTCAGAGTGCAACACGTACGCAGGTTCACACCATCTCTCCCCGATCCCCTCCCCGCTGAACAGGCCAACCAGTAGGAGTTGACCAGGACTTATACCCTACAAGCTTTCCACCCACAAACACTGCCACCCCCCGCCCAAAGTGATTCCATGGATGGATTGTATAAAGCCAAAGCCCTCTGAAGTCTGTTTATAAATAGACATGTTGAATAAAACACTGTAGGTGATAGATTAGTAGTCTAAAAACTGGATTAAATATTTCCTATTTGCCCCCACAACAATGCCAAGTACATGTTGGTGTGTATGTACTAGGGCTGTCAAATTTACTTACTTAACTTAAATCTTTCTGTCTGCCGGGCGGCTTCTCTGTTTACCGGTCGGTCTCCTCCCTGATGTGAGAGTGTGTGTCCCCTGCTCCCTATTTTCCACACTTTCCTCAAAACTCACATCCCGTTGTGATTGGCTAGCTAGTCTTGATGGCCTACTAGCTGCAGGCGCGCCTGGAAGTGCAAGCCCAAATATGGGCAGAGCCTTGCCATTGGGCCGGCACATAACACTCTTCAATCACAGAGCCCTGTGGTGGCTTGGAGTTGCCACACTATGGACAATCATGCGTATAATCACAATTAAATATTTTTATCGATTGACAGCCCTAATATTTACTCAGAAAATGAAATGTGGGTCGTGTGAAATAACCTTTGAAAAGCTCCAGTTGAGACTCTGGATAAATGGGCCAAGACCATATCTAAGGTTCAAGGCAGACAGGAGCCACTACTGGCCGATGCCAACACAAACTAAACTAAAACTACACTTGACTCCAAACGAACTACAATAAAACAATTTTATTTATTTTTTTAAATGAACTCTAATCTATTTGTATTGTTGTGTGTATTTTGTGTCTTCCCCACAGGCAGGAGGCGCTGTTGGCAGCCATCAGCGAGAAAGACGCCAACATCGCCCTGCTGGAGCTCTCCTCGTCCAAGAAGAAGAAAACACAGGACGAGGTGGCCATGCTGAAGAGAGAGAAGGATGGTCTGGTACTACAGCTTAAACAACAGGTAGGAACACATACACCCACACAAACACACACACACACACACACATACACACACATACACATACACATACACACTCTTTCTCACACACACAGAGATAGAAGGATAGTCTGGTACAACAGCTTAAACAACAGGTATGAATGCATACATGCACACATGCACGCGCACACACACACACACACGCACGCACGCACGCACGCACGCACGCACGCACGCACACACACACACACACACACACACACACACACACACACACACACACACACACACACACACACACACACACACACACACACACACACACACACACACACACACATAAATACATACATAGAAGGATAGTCTGGTACGACAGCTTAAACAAGGCAGTGACAGAGAGAGGGAGATAGGTTAAAGGTGGGTAGAACTAGAGAAGATGAGAGGAGAGCAGAGAAGAGCAGCACAGGAGAAGAGGACAGGAGAAGGCGGGAGTGAAGAATAGGTATAAAAGGTGATGAATAAACAGAGGGGGAGCATTAGAGATTGGACATGAGGAGAGAGAGAGAAGGAGAGATGGACTGAGGGAAGGATGGAGAGTGAAAAACTGAGAGTGAGACATTCAGAGAAAGAGAGAGAGAGAGAGAGAAACAGGGATGATGAAGATGGAACAGAAAAGGTGAGTGGAGAGCTATGAGGCAGAGGGATGAAGAGGAAGATGGAGCACAAGAGAGAGAGAGAGGTGATGAGAGGGGTGAAAAAGAGAGAGAGAGAGAGAGGAGTCCAGATGTGACCGCATGCTCTGACCACTGAGGGTAAATTTAGGATTAACCAACCCCTCCTACTCTCACCACACAACACACACACACTGAACACACACACACACACATACTCACTCACTCACACACGCACGCACGCACGCATGCACACTCACTCACTCACACACACATACTGAACACACACAAGCCTGAACTCTGTCACATCTCTTTAATAAAATGTGCACGTTTATTTAAATGTAATGATGAGGGCGTACACATGTCTGTGTTGCACGTGCACAGTCTCAAACTCTGTGACATCTCTTTCATAAATACAGATTTACTGTGTGCATATTTGTGCATGTACACACACACACACACCCTCTCTCTCTCTCTCCCTCTCTCTCTCTCTCTCTCTCTCTCTCTCTCTCTCTCTCTCTCTCTCTCTCACACACACGCACACGCACACGCACACGCACACATACACATACACACACACAGTCTTCTATGTACACACCCACCCAAGCCAAAAACAAGCATATAAACATTGGGTACCACAGTAATTAAGCACACAGGGCCCCCTATTCACAATCAGTACACACACACACACACACACACACACACACACACACACACACACACACACACACACACACACACACAAGACACACAGACACACACATACACATACACATACACATACACACACACACACTAAAGGGGTTGCTGGGTTCTCTCTGGTCTTGTGAATTAACCAATGGCTGAGTGGATGAGTTGACCTCACTTCCTGTTTGTATGTTTGTACATATTTACCGTGACCTGAGCGACGACGGAAAGTACAGTAGCATACTGTTGTTCCATTGGGGTTATTTACTGTAAGAATTACAAACCAACGTATTTGTGTGTAAACCGTCAACAAACATTGTTGACGTAAAGTTAGCTAATAGGCACGACCAAAGATACTGAATATAGAGGGAGATGATGCATTCCAAGCCGCGTCAGTGGGATGCAAATGGAACAGTTCCTGTCTCCTGAGTTTTCATCTATATTCTCTGGATCGTCCTCAACATCCACAACACGTTCCAATGCTTGTTGGACATTATGTCTTTCTGCCATTTTATTATAAAACCAGCGACAAGCTCCGCCCTCTATCCTCTGTTACGCGCAAAAGCGTGTGTCTGAATGTCGGCCCGACCTGCTAGAGCGCAGAGCTGGAGTATGGAGAAACAATAGGAATTTCCCATTGATCCTCCCAGCCCACGTGACCATTTCTAGCATTTCCATTGTCTATAGGCTAAAAGTTCATTGAGAGATGGATATAAGCAATGGATTGATTAGGCTGCATGCAGAAGACAGAAAAATACAGAAAAAGATTCAGGTACAATTTAAAGCGAAGCTTTATCACAAACGCTTCCAAAGATATTTAATGTTTTGTAAAACATGTCTCTGCTTTAGAGGTGTAAGATCCTGATCATAATCAGCCACTTATCACCTCTTCATCTTTTGGCTCGTGTAGTTTCTGCGTTGTGTTTATTTCTCCGACGTCTTCTCATACTGGCTGTACAATCTTTGTCATTCCCCTTTAATGCAATCCGTAATCATAAGAATGCGACACTTGACAGCGTAGTACCTTTCTTGGAAAACGTTGTTTATTCCATCAACAAAACCTCGTACAAGATGAAAACCGTGCTGAATTGTCCTTGAAAGTCTTTGAAAGAAACTAAATTCATTATTCTAATGATCTCTCCTTTCACCTCACTCGGTGGTCATCGCGGCCTGGTGGTTATTCCAAAAGCCTGTCGTCGTGGCACTCTCCATTGCTGCCCCCCCCCCCCCCTCCCCCTTTTGCGAGGGGAGGAGGGAGCCATCTCAAAGTCTCTGATCAACGCTTCTCCTCTGTGTGTTGTAGCTGAATCTAACTTACACCCGGACGAACTCACATTATATTATTCTTGCCATAGCAACGACAGGCCCGCCCCTCTCCTCGTTACTATGTGACACGCTGTCATGACAACTGCTGTTCACCTTCCACACACTAAACGTCCGTTCAATTGATGTCTCTCTGCCTGTCTGCACTTTCAATGCTTATCACGATGACGAATGACCTTGGAGCCACAGGCCCCATTCTTGCTGTTAACCCTCTGACTGCTGCTAAACACACTGACTCTCTCTCTGTTGTATTCCTTCTCTGAGATGGCTATAGGTGTCATCCACCATCATTCTATACACTTTGAAAAACCTATACATCCTTCAGAGGGTTAAAGTTGTTCTTATTTAATCACGTTTGGTCTAAGCAGAAAAAAGGCATTTTCTTGTGACAAAATTGTCCTTTTTGACCAAATTAACCATTTTGTGTTGTCAGTCATTTAACCAGCAACTTCAAATGTGAAAGAAAAACAATGATGTGTATGACGTCATTCTTAGATACGAATGACTCTCTAATTCAAAGAGATAGGGGTCCGGTCTTATTATTCCCCGTTATGAAGATGAAGACAAAGTGAACAAGACTATGAGACTGGTAAACCCCATGAGTCAAAACAGGAAATAAGAATGCGTTGATCCATTTCCCTTCAGAAGCGTCTCTGCCTCTCTAAGCAGACATCTTTTTTTCAGTTACTCTCTTTTTTCCAGTGATTGACACGTCGCTATCAGTGGGCGGGGCCATTAACATTCTTGAGGAAACTAGTGAGAGGGTGATAGGGAAGAGGGCAAAGCACATGCACACATACACATAAACGCACACACATGCACACACAGAAAGCCTGATAGCTCAAAGCCGCACATATCTCTTTCATAAATGCATAATTTACCTAGTGCAAAAGCGGCACATACACACACAGTCACACACTCACACACGTGTACAGACAAAACCACTGAGTTTTGATAAGCCACATGGTAGGTCTCAATATAAATATCTGCCAACAAGACTCCTGCCTCAATGGTTTCCTGACTGCATGAATCTAGCTGTTGTCTGGACCATTAGATAGATAATGTACCTTTTAGAGAGAGGGAGAGAGAGAGGGGGGGGGGCTGGTATTCAACCTAACTAAGATAACCAAACGCACAGAGAGCGAGAGAGAGAGAGTTTCTCAGGGGGTTGGTCAGTTTTATGTCCAGTAATGTCCTCATCACGACACAACTATAGGATTCAGGTTACAAATCTTCCAAATGTTAAGTTTAATTGTACATCTACTGTAATAATTTTGTATTAAGCTCAGACATAGGCCTTCTCTTCAAACCTCAAACATTATGTAATATTGTGCTAATTATCGATATCGATCCATTTGAAAGAAAAAACATAATTTGATGGAATATTTTCCCATGTAAAAAAAAAAAAAAAGAAATAATGGTAATTTGATCATTTTAACCATGCATGTCGTTGTCGCCATACATTATTTTTCTTTTTCTATCTGTCCCTCCCTACATCTCTCCATCTCTCCCTCTCTCTTCTTACTATTTGAAGTTTTTTATGACACCTTAGCGTCCAAGAAGTGGTTACCAACATCACAGAGGATCTACTGTCTAGTGTGTGTGTGTGTGTGTGTGTGTGGGATGGTGTGTGTGGTTTTACTCTCCCCTAACCCTTAAACACACATTCTCTCTTTCTCTCTCTCTCTCTCTCTCTCTCTCTCTCTCTCTCTCTCTCTCTCTCTCTCTCTCTCTCTCTCTCTCTCTCTCTCTCTCTCTCTCTCTCTCTCTCTCTCTCTCTCTCTCTCTCTCTCTCTCTCTCTCTCTCTCTCTCTCTCTCTCGCCATCTCTCTTTCTACTTCTTTATCTCTCTCTTGATCTATCTGTCTCCTCTCTCTCTCTCTCTCTCTCTCTGTGGTGTCATAATTTTCGGTCCCACTTTGATGGATCACAGCCGAGATTTCCTCTCTTTTCCCGTGTGTGTGGGTGTGGGTGTGTGGGGAAGCCATCCTGAGGGTTGAGGCTGGTCCAGTATTTTTAGCTTGCTCCCTCACGTCGCAACACAGACGGAACACATGCACACACACACACGCACGCACACACACACACACACACACTCTCATCAGCCTCACTTCTGCTGCAGAGGACCTGCTTGACTGAACTAGAGAGAGAGAGAGAGAGAGAGCGAGAGAGAGAGCGAGCGAGCGAGAGCGAGAGAGAGAGAGAGAGAGAGAGAGAGCGAGAGCGAGAGCGAGAGAGAGAGAGAGAGAGATCATTGGGAAAATGGATTATCGGCTATTGTAACAATTCTGCCTCGTGAACGTTGGTAAGCTTTCCATTTCTGCCCAAAATGAGTTCCCTTCTATCACTAACATTATTGTTTAAGCATTTTTGGTTGAAATAAAATTCGACGTAATAATTTTTTACGATTAATTGCGAATATTTTCATGTTGAGCTATAGATTGTGGATGAATACGCATAGAAAGGTACACCGTGCAAATGTTCATGCTTTATTTTATTTTAAACGAGACGATTTAGAAATGGGCAACTTGGGGAAATACGTTGTAATTTCAAACGAGGTGGACCGGCCGGAAACTGCAATGACATAACCTAACCACTATACCTCCCTATTTCCTGTAACATCACAGCTAGTGAGTTGCTTAGCAGCACATACAGAACTGAATTAACTCCATATCAAGGAAACTGTAAATGAAGGAAGGGTCATCACATCATAATAACAGTGGTCTATGCTCTGCTTTTCATGCCAGACCTATTGAAGCCTATGGGAGATGCATGGAGAAGCACACTAATACATTATAAAGTTGTAAATATACAAGCTACAGTATCTGAGAAAATATACATCAACCAATTATATCAAACGTTAGCTAGTTAATAATGCAACAAATTGTTGATGATTCTGACATCCAAGGTAATAAATGACGGGTCATAAATGAGAAGATGGCTGATCCCATTCAACTCAATGTCGGCCGAGCTGAAAGTTTCCACGCAGTGATATGATGACTCTTCCTTCTTTTATAGTTTCCTTGCTCTATATCAAAACTTGATATCTCAGTGTTTCAGTCACACTATGAAATAGGATATTGAATGTGCATGAAACGGTTGTATGAAACAGTTTTTGGATGGACGGAAACAAAACTCTTAGATAGACCTCTTTGAAATCTGGACTGTCCCTTTAATTGACGGGCTAAGAGAAAAGAGGAGAGAGAGGAGGAAAGAGAGAGATACTTTATACAGTAACTGCATGTATACTGTATATGTAAGTATGCACGTTAGTGTATGTTCGAGTGTGACTGTAGTCTGTGTGTGTCCCTCTAGAGTTGAGTGCTTCCTGTCTCCTGACCTCTGACATTAGGAAGGACTACGGCAGAGGACAGGAGACTCTACAGTATATCTTTATGACATCACCTCCACACCTCTCTTCTCTGTCTCTCTGTATCTCTCTCTCCTTTGCTTCTCTTCACCCGACCATAAATCTCCTGATCCCTCTCATGTACTCTCTGTTCCACCCCCTCTCTCTCTCTCTCTCTCTCTCTCTCTCTCTCTCTCTCTCTCTCTCTCTCTCTCTCTCTCTCTCTCTCTCTCTCTCTCTCTCTCTCTCTCTCTCTCTCTCTCTCTCTCTCTTTCATTTATCATCCATTTTTATACCCTTCACCAACGGGGTGACCACCCTTAGTGCACATGATGCAGATACTTGAGTGGAAGAGAGGGGCGTTCAAGAGACACAGAGAGAGAGAGGGGAAGGAGAGAGACAGGGAGAAATGGAGAGAGAGGGGGAGAGACAGGGAGAAACGGAGAGAGAGGGAGAAACGGGGAGAGAGAGGGAGAAACAGAGCTAGAGGGACCACACGTGAACAGGTTACTGCCCCCTCAGGATAGACGCATGTGGTTCACATTTACAAGGAGAGAAAGATGGACACTGAGGGCGGGATCCACAAAGGGTTTGTGCAGCTTTTTCCGATGCAAAGCCGGTGCATATCGCTCTGAAACTCACTTTGGTATCCACAGAGGGCGGCAACTGCGTTCCGTCAGCATTGCGTCCGGTGCAATTGGCGCGTATTTAAATGAGGTAGGGCTGTACCCAGGGGCGGACCTTCCTACAGGCGATATAGGCGGTCGCCAAAATCATTTTTTTTCATTTTTAATTTAAAATTTTTTTTTTCTGTGCAGTTTTGGCGCCCCCCTCTATATCTGCAACCATTACTTTTACATAAAAAAAATTCTAACATAAGGGAAAATGAGCCAAAAATCTAAAACGGTCGGTCGGTCTGAGCCTCAGCTTTAGGTGTTCACAGTCAGAACATGCTAGAGCGCTGTGCATTGATGGGTATCGGTCAAGTGTTTATAGAATTAAGCATTGAGGAAAGAAAGACTAACGTTAGAGCACTATGAAGAGGCAAAAGCCATAAAAAAAAAAAAATTAAAAGACAAAAACAAAATAAAAAAAATAATAATAAAAAAAAATCTTTTTTTGGGGGGGGGGGGGGGGGGGGAGTGATGAATCTCGCCTAGGGCGCCAAATGTGCTAGGTCCGCCCCTGGCTGTACCGAATGCTTCGAAGCTTCGATCATAATGTTGACATTCGAATTCTAAATCAACATTCGAATTTAGTATTTCAAATTTCTTTTTTAAAGTATCTTTTAATTTTTTTTATCTTTATCTTTTTTTTTTTATCTGTTTAAACCAATGGGGGTTTTCTTCACAGTTGCAGTTAAAGATTAGGCTACACTAATATTATAATATTATACTATAAGATGTCACTATCACTTTCATACCAACCGTGCCCTTATTGGATTATTTATGTTGACGAAACTGATGAGTTATATTCATTAACACATCTGGCGCCAATAACGTCGTACAACGTGTTTCAAGGTCATGCTAATTCTGCCATTCCACGGCGTACGACGTTATTGAGATCATATTAAATTTTTTCGCCATGGTATTCATAATTCCCTCAAGGAGCCTGGTCTGATGCAGTGGGAGCCTGCACAACTCTGCAATGCTTCAATACTGCCGCCTGGTGGATGATCTGCGAGTTACAACCGGAAATGGATCTCTGGTGATCTCGGTGCACCGGGGAAATGCGTCCGGCACTCACATATTGTTGCGGGACTCTAGACACACATTGTGTATATGGATCGCTGCCATAACTCAATAATCGATATGATTTGGGCGTTTATTATTATTATACAAACCGGAAATGGATCTAGTCGATCCACGTCAAATAAGTGGGATCTTTTTCCTCCAGTCTCATCGGCGAACGGTAAGAGGACGCTGACGTAATTTTCAGCGTGATTGTTTATTATTATTAATGCAAACTGCTCTGATCAATATATCACCCATACTACATAAAGCATTTACTGACGATCACCGAATTATAAACGACCCCCCCCCCCGTTCATCCACGCATGATGAGTCATAACGTTTAGGATCGTACTCAGTTGGATTTTTTTATATAGCGTGGATCGGCAACAAACGGCAGTTGATAATCTATATATGCGTTTATGCCTATAACTCACGTTCTAGGAATTACTGCAGAAAACGATAAAAACATTTATATTCTAGACGGTATTTTCGTATAAATCTATGGATGAAAAAGTAAAACGTTCCTACATCCTGAACAATAGATAATCGATGTTGAATGGGCCATAGTAATGTCAATTTAGCAATACAATTAAAAAAGTTATAGCCCTGCAAAGAAGGTGAACATCTCCATAGGCTTAGAGTGGTGGCAGAGAGTGGTATGAGACGGGCAAACTCCGTGGCAGTTAATCTGTTAAAGAAAGTTGATTTAATAAAAGAAAAAGACTTATTTAATCAGATTAATCACTTTATTCAAATTGAGGATTCAGTTTGAGAATTATTAAAAAAAATGTATAGACATTCGAATCTTCGTTCGAATACTTCAATCGAAGCTTCGAATGTTAAAAAAGTACATTCGGTACAGCCCTAAAATGAGGTAATATGGGCGGAACATGTCCCCTTTCTATGCAAATGAGCCTCGTCCAGAAATGGTCCGAATCCACAAAGCCCGGCGCCAATTGCACCGAGCAGTTATTGCTGCTACGCACCTACCGTCTTCACTAGGGCTGGGACTCACCAGAGGCCTCACGATACGATACCATCACGATACTTGAGTCACGATACGATAGTATTGCGATACTAAATATATTGCGATATGCTGAGTATTGCGATATTAATATTGCGATATATTGCGATTTATTACCTTTTTTCAACTGCAAAGTAAAACGTTGTCAACATGTTTTATCTAATAAAATAAAGTTCAGTCTGTTCATCTCACTTCAATCATTTTTATTGCAGAACATGGTATTTTCTCAAGCAGACAGATGTAAACACTGTAATCTGTGTTGCATGTACCTGACAAACTGAACTGTTTGTATTACAGTCATATTCCAACTTAACTGAAAGCACGTGTGTGTGTGTGTGTGTGTGTGTGTGTGTGTGTGTGTGTGTGTGTGTGTGTGTGTGTGTGTGTGTGTGTGTGTGTGTGTGTGTGTGTGTGTGTGTGTGTGTGTGTGTGTGTGTGTGTGTGTGTGTGTGTGTGTGTGTGTGTGTGTGTGTGTGGACTACTGTACTATTACAGGTATTGAAATGAACAATGCAACTTCCTTATACACATTTTTTTTATTTTTTTTATTATGAATAATTAAATATCGATACTTGGCGTCCCTGTATCGATACAGTATCGCCACGCAAAGTATCACGATACTACTACGTATCGATTTTTTTCCCCCACCCCTAGTCTTCACAGACATGGTGGTCAAGGATAGTCCGGACTTTCTGGTTTGACCAATGTGAGAATGATACATTGTTTGATTTTGGTTTGCGTTCACACTGCCTTTTTTTGAGCTAACCTAATTTGTAAACAAAGGACATGCTCATTACATGCTCATGCTCTCTCCAATAGCCAAGTCGTTCATTCTATTGGACAGATAATTTTCGGGGAAAATCCCGCTCGCACACACACACCCACACGCTCGCACACACTCGCTCTTTCTGTCGCTCGCTCGCACACACACACATGCTCGCTCTCTCAGTCACTCGCTCGCACACACACGCACAAGCTTGCACACACACACTCTCTCTGTCGCTCGCTCGCGCACACACACACACACACACACACACACACACACGCACACTTGCACACTCTCATTCACATTCACTTCCAAAAACCCTGCACTTCCTAGATTAGGTACTATATAAAGTTCGATTGTGTTCACACCAACAGCAAACTGCACCATGCTCCACTTTGAAAGGGACAGAGTCCCAACTTTAATCAACAGTATTATGGCGTTTATACAGTTTGTTTAAACAAGTGAACGTCCTCCGAGCTCTCTCTCTGCCTCTCTCAGCGCTGCGGGGCCAACTGTGCTGGAGCAGATCAGGGGAAAACTCCACACATAATGGACTGGTGTCTGCGCTGGTATCTCATCAGCGCAATGTCCTTAGTAGTGGATAGCTCGCAAAGACGGAGCATATACCGTGCGCAAACCCTGTGCAGTTAAGGGTGCAATTTCCACCGCGCAATCCATTCTTAGTGGATCCCGCCCTGAGTGTGAGTGTGAGAGTGAGTGTGAGTGTGCATCTGGCCAGCCTGTCCGTTTGTCTAGCAGGTCACATACAGTGCCTTGTGGGAGTAGGTGTGATCAGTGCAGGGCTTGCATATTAAACCTGCTCAATGTAAAGCCACAGCGAGAAGACATTCAGAGCACGCTTCACCTTTGCATTTTCAACTCATTGATTGATTGATTGATTGATTGATTGAAAACTGTATTAACAGATTGCAGAATGGGTACAATACAGTACGGCTCAATACACACAATTGTTAAGGTATACAATACATACAAATATACAGTACTGTTACATCCAGACATTCATGACATACAATATATACAAATATATCTACTCCTCCTAACTAGTTCAGATGAGTCGAAATGGAGAGGACAAATTCCTGGTATTTATGTTGAAATATATTTGGCATGAATAAAGATATTCTAATTATAATTCTACTAGGAGGTTGTATTGTTGCAACCTGGACTAGAACCAAAATGGCCTCAGAAACATGAACACACACATAACTAAGTTAGAATCCAGAATTAGTCCTCTAAACACCACTGCTCCATGGAGCCTTGTTATCAGGGACATAATGCAATGATAATAACTCGCTCTCTCTACTCATTCTGTCCATCGTCAGCTAGTTCTGACAGCACTGGGGGCAGCGAGGGAGGGAGGGATGAAGGGGGGACAATAAGGGGGGAGTCTAAATAATGCTGAGGTCTGCATTCCTGACAATTGAGAGAGAGAGAGAAGATTGAGAAAGAAAGATGAGACAAGAATAG
>NC_140179.1:47908353-47926781 GCF_963971535.1 Notolepis coatsorum | reverse complement strand
CAGAACTTGTAAGTCACTTTGGATAAAAGTGTCAGCTGCTACATGACGAAATGTAAATGTAAATGGAATTCTCTCCCTCAAGACGTTAGAGACCCCAGTGTCCCTCACAGTTTTTCAATTCTGCCTCGAGACCCATCTTCTCTCCACTGCCTTCTCTAAAGGCCCTCCCATAGGCGAGTGGAACGTACCCGGACTGGACTCGGCGCAGACTCAAGGCGGACTCCAAGTGCGAAGCTCTTCTAACCACGAGGGGATCATCCCTATGTTCCCCGGGTCCTATGTTCCCCGGGTTCTATGTTTATTAATTTTTATTATTTTATTAATGATTAATGTCCGCCTTGTTTCGAACGGTTAAGCTTAGGCCCTCTTTCGAACTGGTTAAGGTTAGTGTTTGGAATCAGGGCTGGTGGTCTAAACATTTTAATCAATCAATCAATCAAAGCGGGGAACATAGAACCCGGGGAACATAGGACCCGGGGAACATAGACATGCTCCCACCACGAGGACGTCCGCTCACTTGGTGTCACACAAAACGCTGCTCCGTCTCTGCATTTAATGTGACACAGATCTGCATTTTACTCTGAACAGTGTGAACACTCGCTCTTTGCCAAGTTAGAGTAGGGCAGGATCATGATTTTAAATGGGTAGGATTGGTCCGGTAAAACGTTGGCAGGTAGATGGCGCTAAATTTAGTAATTTTTTTTGTGTAAAGCGACTGAGCTGTTTTGTATAGTATTAAAGGGATAGTATGGTTTTGTCAATAGTTCAATGTACAATTGTGTTTGTTTGTACAGTGTCTCCTCCCCCCCCCCCCCCTCAATGTACAGTGTTACTTGTTTATACAGTGTGCCCCCCGCCCCCCCCCCCCCCCCCCCAACCACCTCCAATGTAAATTACCCAGTATGGTTGTCAATATCCCAATGTACCCAACCCCCCCCACCCAACCTCCTCCAATGTACAGTTTCTACGTCAAATGTATATACTCCCTTTTCTTGACTCCTTCTGTATCACAAACAGTACTGTATTTGCAAATCTGGTATGTCATAAATGTATAGATGTAGCAGTACTGACTATCTGTATGTCATGTATGTCATATATGTCTATATGAATTGAAAATGGGGGACCCTGATGGAAACAAGACAAACGTCTTTCTCAGGTCTGCATCCCCTTAACAATTGTATGTATTGAGCCGTACTGTATTGTACCCATTCTGCAATCTGTTAAATAAAGTTTTCATTCATTCATTCATTCATAGTTCTGCATCTTGGAACCCACTATTTCGCATTTAGTGACGATGGGTAGAGTCGTTTCTCAACACAATCCATGTTGTTCCTCATACTAGCCCAGACTAGTTGACCACAAAACCAATGTAAAGTCAGTGGGGTCGAGCTCCTGTCTGTACAAGCTGACTGATGCTCACTGAAACCTACTCCACGTGTGTGTGTTTGTGTGTGTGTGTGTGTGTGTGAGAGAGAGAATGGACAGGGGTAGAGAGAGGGGGAGGGGTGGAGGAAGAGAGGGGGGGGGCAGATGGCTGTGGAACAGAGGGTTATGTAACGTTCCCTCCCTTTTGAGCCTCCTTGGGGGAGGGGTAACATTTCACACCCGGGCGGCTTTGTTAAATTCAGTAACAGAGCTGGCAGGGGAACCCCCATCAGCCCGGCTAGCTCAGTCGGTAGAGCATGAGACTCTTAATCTCAGGGTCGTGGGTTCGAGCCCCACGTTGGGCTTAGTGTTTTTGACTGAGTGGACCAAAGCTGGTCGTGAAATCACATGGATAATTTACCATATTTACCATTTACCAACACATTACCTATGGATATTAGGGAGGCTAGCTCACTAAATACTTTCGAAAGTAAGCTAAAAACGTATCTCTTCACCATAGCCTTTTAATGCATTCTGCCACTTTGCACTCACTACCTCCACATTTTAAATTGGAGCCATTTTTGTTGTTGACTATGCTGCTATTTGTGATGGTTTTGTTGTATTCTTATTGTCTGCATTGCTTTAATTCTTTTTCACTTTTTTTTTTATTTAGCCTTTATTTAACCAGGTTTGCCCCACCGAGATCTGGCCAAGAATAGCAGTAACACAGAGTTTCAGAATAAACAACACAGACATTACAGATAAAAGTAACATTGCAAAATGATCAGATAAAACATTTGCACAGAAAACCTGGTTACAATAGGCTTCACCATATAGCCTTAAGGAAAATGCTTTCTTTCCCATTTCTGTTTGGACTTTGGGAACAACAATGTGCAGAAAGTCCTTCTAACAGAGATTGTAATTCAATTTACATCGTTGATTGATTGATTGATTGATTGAAAACTTTATTAACAGATTGCAGAATGGGTACAATACAGCTCAATACATACAATTGTTAAGGCAGACCAGAGAAAGACTTTCGTCTTGTTTACATCAGGGTCCCCCATTTTCAATTCATCATAACATATATGACATACATGACATACAGATAGACAGTACTGCTACATCTATTCATTTATGATGTACCAGATTTGCAAATACAGTACAGTTTGTGATACAAAAAGAGTCTAGAAAAGAGAGTATACACATTTGGCGTAGAAACTGTACATTGGAGGAGGTTGGGTAGGTGGGGTGGGGTGGGGGGGGGGACTGTACATTGGAGGTGGTTGGGTGGGTGGGGGGACACTGTACAACTGTACAAGCAAAACTGTACATTGGAATATTGACAAAACCATACTTGGTAATTTACTGTACATAGTAGGGGGTTGGGTTAGGACATTTACAGGGGCCAGTTTCGAATTGCAGTCTCCCGTAGGTGTTCTTTGAGAGTGGTTTTGAAAGTGGGTAGGGCTTTGGGTAGGGCGTTCCACATTGATGTGGCATAATTGCTAAACGTGTTTAGTCCCTTGTTTGAGCCGAATCTGGGTTGAACATGATTTGTGGAGCTCCCTCTGGTGTTGTGGTCATGGTATTCATTGACCTTTGGGAAGTATTTTGACATGTACATGGGTACCTTGGTCGTGTAGTTTATCTTGTAGACCAGGCCCATTGCAAGTTGCTGTACTCTGTCGTCTACTCTAAGCCATCCTAGGTTGTCAAAGTGGGCAGGGGTGAGGTGGGTTCTAGGGGTAAGGTCAAGCAGTAGTTAGATAGTTAGGCTTTGTTAAGTTCAGTAACAGAGCTGGCAGGGGAACCCCCATCAGCCCGGCTAGCTCAGTCGGTAGAGCATGAGACTCTTAATCTCAGGGTCGTGGGTTCGAGCCCCACGTTGGGCTTAGTGTTTTTGACTGAGTGGACCAAAGCTGGTCGTGAAATCACATGGATAATTTACCATATTCACACAGTGACCTTTTTGCTCTCGTGTCATACTCAGCCAGGTTGGGATTCCCTTCCACCCCAACCTGGAACACTATGGAACACATTACCTATGGATATTAGGGAGGCTAGCTCACTAAATACGTTCGAAAGTAAGCTAAAAACGTATCTCTTCACCATAGCCTTTTAATGCATTCTGCCACTTTGCACTCACTACCTCCACATTTTAAATTGGAGCCATTTTTGTTGTTGACTATGCTGCTATTTGTGATGGTTTTGTTGTATTCTTATTGTCTGCATTGTTTTTATTCTTTTTCACTTTTTTTTATTTAGCCTTTATTTAACCAGGTTTGCCCCACCGAGATCTGGCAAAGAATAGCAGTAACACAGAGTTTCAGAATAAACAACACAGACATTACAGATAAAAGTAACATTGCAAAATGATCAGATAAAACATTTGCACACAGAAAACCTGGTTACAATAGGCTTCACCATATAGCCTTAAACACATTCACGGTTACCAAGCTTTGAATTTTAAGATCAGACTGATGATTGTTCCAAGCTGTAGGTGCGGAAAATGCTTTCTTTCCCATTTCTGTTTGGACTTTGGGAACAACAATGTGCAGAAAGTCCTTCTAACAGAGATTGTAATTTAATTTACATCGTTGATTGATTGAAAACTTTATTAACAGATTGCAGAATGGGTACAGTACAGCTCAATACATACAATTGTTAAGGGGATGCAGACCAGAGAAAGACTTTCGTCTAGTTTACATTAGGGTCCCCCATTTTCAATTCATCATAACATATATGACATACACGACATACAGATAGACAGTACTGCTACATCTATACATTTATGACATACCAGATTTGCAAATACAGTACTGTTTGTGATACAAAAAGAGTCAAGAAAAGAGAATATATACATTTGGCGTAGAAACTGTACATTGGAGGAGGTTGGGTAGGTGGGGTGGGGGGGGGGGGTTGGGTGTGTGGGTGGGGGGGGGGACTGTACATTGGAGGTGGTTTGGTGGGTGGGTGGGGGACACTGTACAACTGTACAAGCAAAACTGTACATTGGAATATTGACAACCATACTTGGTAATTTACTGTACATAGTAGGGGGTTGGGTTAGGACAGGGGTCAGCAACCTTTACTATCAAAAGAGCCACTTTTCCCCCATCCCACAAAATTAAATGCTCAAGGAGCCGCACAACCTATTTACCCTTAAAATGAAGATAACAGTGTATAACGTTTTATATATCCCCAAGCATACCCCACATTTAGCATAAAACGCCTGACAATTGCATACCCAAAGTAATTTGCGATTTTTTTATACTTTATACTTATAGCACACAGTTTGTTGCATTAATGGGATTATAAAGCAACAGAAAGCTTTAATTGCTGTTTTTACCTGTTATAACAAAGGAAAACCTCAAACTCTTATGAAGAGGAGAAAGAATACTGGCTGTGTAGACCTATTTTTTAATAAAACACAGAAGAGGAGACAAAACACTGGTGTCTGTAGACCGACTTTGAAATAAAACCCTGAACTATTCAGGTATATTTGAGTCCTTCCCTTATTTGTGGAATATTTATAAAATAAAAAGTAGTCTACTTTGAAAAAAGACTACCATGTGCAGACCTACTTTGAAATAAAACACAAAAGGAGAAAAAAACACTGGCATCTGTAGACCTACTTTGAAATAAAACCCTGAACTATGCAGCTCTATTAGAGTCCTTCCCTTATTTGTGGAAAATCTATAAAATAAAAAGAAAATGTTTCGTTGTTTGCAAATTTAGCACCACATATCAGGCATACAGGTAAGCCTTTTGTTGACTAAATATCTTAGTTGATTTTTTTCATTTCAGTGTCACAGTATGACATCGATCTCCAAAATAAGAAAAGAAAAAAAAAGTTAAAAATTTAATTTGTATTTGTATTCTTATTTTTTTGGGCCAGGGAGCCGCAGGTTAGGACATTTACAGGGGCCAGTTTCGAATTGCAGTCTCCCGTAGGTGTTCTTTGAGAGTGATTTTGAAAGTGGGTAGTGATTCACATTCCTTTACAGCTTTGGGTAGGGCGTTCGTCATTGATGTGGCATAATTGCGAAACGTGTTTAGTCCCTTGTTTGAGCCAAATCTGGGTTTAACATGATTTGGGGAGCTCCCTCTGGTGTTGTGGTCATGGTATTCACTGACCTTTGGGAAGTATTTTGACATGTACATGGGTACCTTGGTCGTGTAGTGTATCTTGTAGACCAGGCCCATTGCAAGTTGCTGTACTCTGTCGTCTACTCTAAGCCATCCTAGGTTGTCAAAGTGGGCAGGGGTGAGTTGGGTTCTAGGAGTCAAGCAGTAGTCTGACCAGTTTGTTTTGAGATGTTTGTAATTTTGTTTTTAGCGCCTTTGAGGTGCTTTGGTACCATGAGGTGCAAGCATAGTCGTAGTACCCTTGAATGAGTGCTCCTGCCAGAGTCTTCAGGGTATTCTTGTTTACCAGAGAGGAGATCCGGTACAAGAATCAAGTTCGTTTGTTGACTTTTTTTATTACCTTGGATGCCATTTTGTCACAGGAAAGATTTGCCTCTAGGATGGAACCTAGGTATGTAATTTCATCTTTCCTTGTGACAATTATTGTCACCCACTGTAACTGAGAAGCCGTCGGTCTTGCTGAGTTTGTTATTTGTTCCGAAGAGAATGGACTCTGTTTTACCCAGGTGTAATGATAGTTTGTTATCAGCGCGCCAGGTGCAGATTCTGCCGAGTTCTGAGCTGAGGGTTTTTTCAACCTGTAACTTGTTCTTGTCAGAGACCAGCAGGGCTGAGTCGTCTGCGAACAAGAACAATGTTAGTCGGTATGCCAATTCCTAATCCACTTCCTGGTCGCTGCGCACTTACCCCCCACAGTCGGTCTGGGAGAGTGGAGGCTATCACGTGCTTCCTCCGACACACGTCTAGCCAATCAACCGCTTCTTTTCACCTGGCAGCGCGGACTCTCACTGAGAGGGTGTAACGTGTGGAAGGATCACACTACCCCCCTTAGATCCTATCCGCCCTGAGCAGGCGCACCGACTGTTTACAACGACAGGAAATAGGAGATAGGAAAGGTAGACTCCACCAGTTTCTGTTTCACATCAAAAGAAAAGCAAGACTTATTTCTAAAGTAAAATCCTAGTAACAGCTTTAGCTTCAACATAATGCATTTGCGCCTTTAACCTCCTAAGCCCTAGCCATATTTTCCAAAAATTTGCCAGAAAATACATAAGTAAATGGAAGATTGCTCCACTTCTACAAGGTCCATTTGCATGTTCTTGGTATCTATGGATCTCAGGGAATGTATTTATTTTTTAATAACAATTTATTTACAATAAGATAATTTGTATAACACCATGCTAACATTGACCCGACGTGAAAAATCAACTCCTTCTTGAGATCAAGTGTACACAAATCTAAGCAAATGAATAAAGGGCAGATTATCTACAGGGGTTTTTGTAGATACAGTACAGAATTTTGCCATCGGGATATATGCTATTTTAAATATGAATATAGAATATCAGGCCTATAAATTACCTTATTATGGCCAGTCACACATCCATGGATCGGGCCAAATCTCCTCTTTCCAATGGCAGAGTTCAATCTGGATTTAGTACCACCAGGTGCCAGTAACAAGGCAGCAAAGACAGTGAATTAAATCTACTGTAAGTACAGTTACTCTTTTTTGTAATGAAAAATGCTCCGCCATTTTTCAGCAGATTGAGACGTTTATTTTTTTAGACGTTCAGAGAAAGGTAAAGAAACAAACTATGTTCTATTTTATGTATTTAAATGTAGATACCAACTCAATTTGTTAACCATTTCTGGTAACAATTGTATCTGACAATGTTGATCTTACTGTTTTAGAATTTAGAATGACTAAAAATAAAACATAAAGTCTTTTGCATTTAGAATTCGATATATTTTATGCTCATTTTATGTCTATTTCACTGTATCTTCTGCCGTAAAGAACTTTGGGCTGCGATTCCTGTAGGAAAGGTGCTACACAAATGAAGTGTATTATTTTTATTTATTATTTAGTCTACTCAACATTCCACTCCACAAAGTAGCCATTATCTATGGAGCAAACCCCAAATGTGACATCCAGGTGACATCATCACACGTCTGAGCTGTTCTCTCTCTGATTTATAGGTTTAGGAGAGAGTGGTGCATGCTCACAGATAGTGCCTCCAGTGTCCCGGAGTAACACATCATATGGTATTAATAACACATCAACACATCATATGGTATTAATAACTAGGGATGCTCGATATTGGCTTTTTTACCGATACCGATATACCGATATTGTCCAACTCTTAATTTCCGATACCGATATCAACCGATACCGATATATGCAGGGTTTCCCCCCCAAAAAAACTGAATAATATCAGGTAATTAACATTACATATCTCTTGTCGTGTAATTAACACAACATTATGCATACTTTGACAATAAATAAAATTATAATTTGTTCTAACTTGCTTGCCTGGGTGAATAAAGGTTAAATAAATGTAAAAAGACATTTATAAAAATAACGATTTAAACCGATACCGATATTTTCCGATATCACATTTTAATGCCAATATCGGACATCCCTATTAATAACACATCATATGGTATTAATAAAGCCACATATCGGAGCAGGTCACCCAGGTCTCCAGTATGTTCACTCGCTGCTCTCCCCGCTGTCAGAGAGAGAGAGAGAGAGAGAGAGAGAGAGAGAATCACTCCATCACTCTCCAGAGAGAGAGGGAGAAATATCACTCTACCACTCTCCAGAGAGAGAGGGAGAAATATCACTCCATCACTCTCCATTGAGAGAGTTACAGAGAGAGAGAATAAATATCACTCTACCACTCTCCAGAGAGAGACAGAGACAGAGAGGGGGTGGAGGCGGCGGAGAGAGAGAGATGTTTAAATATCACACCACCACTCTCCAAAGAGAGAGAGAGAGAAAGGGGGACAGAGAGAGACCAAGAGAGAGAGATTTCACTATGAACTGTGATTACAAATTCCACAATTTCCTGACTGTCAGTAGCTATGGTATGTGTCTGGTATATGTGTCTGCAGTATTGTATGATAGTTCAGCTATTTAATTTATTTAATTTTATTCACTTTTAGCCTAAAACTAGGCCTCCTTCTTTCCGTGCAGAACCCAAAGAAATGTAATGTTTAATTATAAAATGCGTTTTATATAATGTGTTCCATAGTGTTGCATAAATTAATTACCGGATGATAATCGTAAAATACTGTGTACTCATAGTATAGTATATTATTATAGTACTATCATAATGTCATACCATTACATCCCTAGTGTGTGCACGTCCATGTCCACATATGTGTGTGTGTGTGTGTGTGTACTGTATGTGTGTTTCATGTGTGTGTGTGTATGTGTGTGCCTGTGTGTGCATGCATGTCCATGTGTATGTGTCTGTGTGTGTCTGTGTGTGTGTGTGTGTGTGCCTGTGTGTGCATGCATGTCCATGTGTATGTGTCTGTGTGCGTGTGTGTCCCTTGCAGGTGAAGTCTGCCCTCCCAGGCCCTGTACTCGCGTTGCTTGAAGGCAAACTGTTTATTTTCCATGTTTATTTTAAGTGTGTGTATGTGTGAGAGCGTGTATGTGTGTCTGTGTGTGAGAGAGTGTGTATATGTGTGTGTGTGTGTGTCCTAAGTGTGTTTTTGAAAAGGAGGAAATGAATAATGTGTGTACTCACTCTGGGGGAGCTGGACTTCAACTTAAGTAATGTACACACAAATGTGCACACACACACACACACGCACACACAAATGGATGCACAGACAAACACAAATATACACACACACATGCGCACACAGAGACGCACAATCAAACACATACATGAGCACTAACACACACACACACACACACACACACACACACACACACACACACACACACACACACACACACACACACACACACACACACACACACACAGGGTCTGTCTGGGCTGCTAAGCCGCTACGTCTTGCGGGGCTCTGAGAGGCTGAGGGGATTTAGATTGTACAAGCCTGGTGATTTAGACTGCCTCTCCCTCTTTCTCTCTCTCCCTCTTTCTCTCTCTCCCTCTTTCTCTCTCTCTCTCTCTCTATCTGCCTCTCTCTCTATCTCTCTTTCTATCTCTCTGCCTCTCTTTCTCCCTCCCTCTCTATCTGCCTCTCTCTCTCTTTATCTCTTTCTCTCGCTCTCTCTCTGCCTTTCTCTTTCTCTGTCTCTCTCCCCCTCTCCCTCTATCCTTCTGAAGAGAAGGATGAAGGAGAGGGGAGAGGAGGGAAGGATGAAGGAGAGAAGAGAGGAGGCGAGTGAAGAGAAGGATGAAGGAGAGGGTAGAGGAGGGAAGGATGAAGGAGAGAAGAGAGGAGGCGAGTGAAGAGAAGGATGAAGGAGAGAAGATAGGACGGGATACGAGGGAAGGATGAAGGAGAGAAGAGGAGGTGAGAGGATAGAAGGATGAAGGAGAGAAGAGAGGGGAGAGGAGGGAAGGATGAAGGAGGGGAGATAATAGAAGGATGAAGGAGAGGAGAAGAGAGGACAGAAGAAGTTGAGTAGAGTGGAGAGAAGGATGAAGGAATTTGGGAGGGAAGGAGAGAAGAGAAGAGGAGAAGAGAAGGGGAGAGGAGTGGAGAGAATGATGAAAGAAGCGAGATAAGGGGAGAAGACGAGGAGAGAGCAGAGGAGAGATGAAGCCGGAAGAGAAAAAGAGGAGAAGAGAGCAGGAGAGGAGATGAAAGGGCGCGGAAAAGAGAGGAGATGACTTGTTTCTGTCCAATTAGGCTCTGTATGCAGGCGCTTGGGGTTGAAAGCCTTACGCCTTGGTTGTTTTCATTAAGCTTGTTTCAGATGAGGAGCGTTATCTAGAATATTTAGCTTTGACAGCAACTGTGGAGCTTAATCTGTTCATGGCTCCCCTCATTGTGACTGAGACAGGGCGAGGTGGGGGCATTGAGAGGAACAGGGGCAGTGGTCGCGATACGTTTTTGGAGAGCAACGGCCATTAAAGGACCACATCCGGTGTAGTGATAAACCTACGTTGAATTGACCTTTGATCTCAAACCCGCCCTCTTTTCGAGATAGGTCCATTTATTTCCCGATCAAGCTGAGAGATTGTAAAGAATGAAAGAAAGAAATCGACGCGTGTGTGTGTGTGTTAGCACCAGAAAGGTGCTACGGCAAGCGGCGAGTTCATGAATGTAAAGAAGGAAGTACGAGCACAGCTTTTTAGCTTAGTTTATTTGACGTGATTCAAATACAGTTTCTGTTTCTAAAGGAGCTATAGGTGTCTGTTAGAACAACCAGGAGATTATAATTTTTGGGCAGGTTTCCTTTATATAATGCTATGGTTTATTACCATAACATTTGCCTAATAGAAAATAAATCATAAATAATAATAAAAAGAAAAAGATAAACAAAACAATTTTTTTTTGTGTTCAGGAAAATGACCAGGGGTTATGTAAAATACTGTGCTGATTAGTAAACTGGCTAAAACTCATATTTACAGCGATATGGTCTTTTAAGTGCTCACTGAATGGCTGGTTCTCTGTGTGGAGTGGGACATATAGGAGGCTTGATTTACACAGTGTAGCTAATGGTTTAATGTGCTGTGTGGAGGTATTATTGCTGACCATTAAAAGTTTGAGTGCGATGATATGATATGAGTGTGTGTGTGTGTGTGTGTGTGTGTGTGTGTGTGTGTGTGTGTGTGTGTGTGTGTGTGTGTGTGTGTGTGTGTGTGTGTGTGTGTGTGTGTGTGTGTGTGTGTGTGTGTGTGTGTGTGTGTGTGTGTGTGTGTGTGTGTAATGTTAGTCTAAGCCTTTATGAGACTCTCCCTAAGTGGCTAGTTAACAAGCCTGTTACTCTGCGCTGGTTAACAAGCACAGGAAGCCTGCCAAGCAGCACATGTATGTGTGTGTGTATGTATGTGTGTATGTGTGGATATATACACGCATTATGTGCATCTCTTCCTCTCACTCATGTTTGTTTATGACCAAACAAATTGGCGATCAACGGGTGAGCTTGAGTAGCAGTCACTCTGTGTGTGTGTGTTTGTTTGTGTATACGCGTGTTCCTGTGTGTGCGCATGTGTGTGTAGGTGTGTGTGCGTGCATGCATGTTTGTTTATGTGTGTTTGTGTGCTTGTGTTTGTTTTTATAACCCAAATAATAAACATTTGTGCCATCGTCACACACGTACAACCAACTCAATCACACACACACACACACACACACACACACACACACACACACACACACACACACACACACACACATAGAGTGAATAAAAGGCACCTGGCAGGCATCCAAAACTCTCCTCTCTTCCTCTCTGCAAATTAACTCCTGAAGGAGCACCTCCCTGTTAACATGCACATGTACACACACACACACACACACACACACACGCACACAAACAAATAAACATGTACACACACACACACACACACACACACACACACACACACACAGAGAGGCCTGTCAGCAGTGTTAGCCTAATTAGTAGATTAATCCGAGCTAAAGCAGGGATGGGTGGAGAGAAAGAGAAAAAGAGAGAGAGAAGTATAGAATGGAACACAGGGGAATGGAGGGAGGAGGGTGGATGGAGAGCACAGCTTATAGTCCTTATAGACCTCCCTCAGGTCCTCTACTGAGACATTATAGTCCTGCAGACCTCCCCCAGGTCCTCTACTGAGACATTATAGTCCTGCAGACCTCCCTCAGGTCCTCTACTGAGACATTATAGTCCTGCAGACCTCCCTCAGGTCCTCTACTGAGACATTATAGTCCTGTAGACCTCCCTCTGGTCCTCTACTGAGACATTATAGTCCTGCAGACCTCCCTCAGGTCCTCTACTGAGACATTATAGTCCTGTAGACCTCCCTCAGGTCCTCTACTGAGACATTATAGTCCTGTAGACCTCCCGCAGGTCCTCTACTGAGACATTATAGTCCTGCAGACCTCCCTCAGGTCCTCTACTGAGACATTATAGTCCTGCAGACCTCCCTCAGGTCCTCTACTGAGACACTATAGTCCTGCAGACCTCCCTCAGGTCCTCTACTGAGACATTATAGTCCTGTAGACCTCCCCCAGGTCCTCTACTGAGACATTATAGTCCTGTAGACCTCCCCCAGGTCCTCTACTGAGACATTATAGTCCTGTAGACCTCCCTCAGGTCCTCTACTGAGACATTATAGTCCTGCAGACCTCCCTCAGGTCCTCTACTGAGACATTATAGTCCTGCAGACCTCCCCCAGGTCCTCTACTGAGACATTATAGTCCTGCAGACCTCCCCCAGGTCCTCTACTGAGACATTATAGTCCTGCAGACCTCCCTCTGGTCCTCTACTGAGACATTATAGTCCTGCAGACCTCCCTCAGGTCCTCTACTGAGACATTATAGTCCTGCAGACCTCCCTCAGGTCCTGAGACATTATAGTCCTGTAGACCTCCCCCAGGTGAGGTCCTCTACTGAGACATTATAGTCCTGCAGACCTCCCTCAGGTCCTCTACTGAGACATTATAGTCCTGTAGACCTCCCTCAGGTCCTCTACTGAGACATTATAGTCCTGTAGACCTCCCTCAGGTCCTCTACTGAGACATTATAGTCCTGTAGACCTCCCTCAGGTCCTCTACTGAGACATTATAGTCCTGCAGACCTCCCTCAGGTCCTCTACTGAGACATTATAGTCCTGCAGACCTCCCTCAGGTCCTCTACTGAGACATTATAGTCCTGTAGACCTCCCTCTGGTCCTCTACTGAGACATTATAGTCCTGCAGACCTCCCTCAGGTCCTCTACTGAGACATTATAGTCCTGCAGACCTCCCTCAGGTCCTCTACTGAGACATTATAGTCCTGCAGACCTCCCCCAGGTCCTCTACTGAGACATTATAGTCCTGTAGACCTCCCTCAGGTCCTGAGACATTATAGTCCTGCAGACCTCCCTCAGGTCCTGAGACATTATAGTCCTGTAGACCTCCCTCAGGTCCTCTACTGAGAGATTATAGTCCTGTAGACCTCCCTCAGGTCCTCTACTGAGACAGTATAGTCCTGTAGACCTCCCTCAGGTCCTCTACTGAGACATTATAGTCCTGCAGACCTCCCCCAGGTCCTCTACTGAGACATTATAGTCCTGCAGACCTCCCTCAGGTCCTCTACTGAGACATTATAGTCCTGCAGACCTCCCTCAGGTCCTCTACTGAGACATTATAGTCCTGCAGACCTCCCTCAGGTCCTGAGACATTATAGTCCTGCAGACCTCCCTCAGGTCCTCTACTGAGACATTATAGTCCTGCAGACCTCCCTCAGGTCCTCTACTGAGACATTATAGTCCTGCAGACCTCCCTCAGGTCCTCTACTGAGACACTATAGTCCTGTAGACCTCCCTCAGGTCCTCTACTGAGACATTATAGTCCTGCAGACCTCCCTCAGGTCCTCTACTGAGACATTATAGTCCTGTAGACCTCCCTCAGGTCCTCTACTGAGACATTATAGTCCTGTAGACCTCCCTCAGGTCCTCTACTGAGACATTATAGTCCTGCAGACCTCCCTCAGGTCCTCTACTGAGACATTATAGTCCTGCAGACCTCCCTCAGGTCCTCTACTGAGACATTATAGTCCTGTAGACCTCCCTCAGGTCCTCTACTGAGACACTATAGTCCTGCAGACCTCCCTCTGGTCCTCTACTGAGACATTATAGTCCTGCAGACCTCCCTCAGGTCCTCTACTGAGACATTATAGTCCTGCAGACCTCCCTCAGGTCCTCTACTGAGACATTATAGTCCTGCAGACCTCCCTCAGGTCCTCTACTGAGACATTATAGTCCTGCAGACCTCCCTCAGGTCCTCTACTGAGACATTATAGTTCTGCAGACCTCCCTCAGGTCCTCTACTGAGACATTATAGTCCTGCAGACCTCCCTCAGGTCCTCTACTGAGACATTATAGTCCTGCAGACCTCCCTCAGGTCCTCTACTGAGACATTATAGTCCTGTAGACCTCCCTCAGGTCCTCTACTGAGACATTATAGTCCTGTAGACCTCCCTCAGGTCCTCTACTGAGACATTATAGTCCTGCAGACCTCCCTCAGGTCCTCTACTGAGACATTATAGTCCTGCAGACCTCCCTCAGGTCCTCTACTGAGACATTATAGTCCTGCAGACCTCCCTCAGGTCCTGAGACATTATAGTCCTGCAGACCTCCCTCAGGTCCTCTACTGAGACATTATAGTCCTGTAGACCTCCTCCCCAGGTCCTCTACTGAGACATTATAGTCCTGCAGACCTCCCTCAGGTCCTCTACTGAGACATTATAGTCCTGCAGACCTCCCTCAGGTCCTCTACTGAGACACTATAGTCCTGCAGACCTCCCTCAGGTCCTCTACTGAGACATTATAGTCCTGCAGACCTCCCTCAGGTCCTCTACTGAGACATTATAGTCCTGCAGACCTCCCTCAGGTCCTCTACTGAGACATTATAGTCCTGCAGACCTCCCTCAGGTCCTCTACTGAGACATTATAGTCCTGTAGACCTCCCTCAGGTCCTCTACTGAGACATTATAGTCCTGCAGACCTCCCTCAGGTCCTCTACTGAGACATTATAGTCCTGCAGATCTCCCTCAGGTCCTCTACTGAGACATTATAGTCCTGCAGACCTCCCTCAGGTCCTCTACTGAGACAGTATAGTCCTGTAGACCTCCCTCAGGTCCTCTACTGAGACATTATAGTCCTGTAGACCTCCCTCAGGTCCTCTACTGAGACATTATAGTCCTGCAGACCTCCCTCAGGTCCTCTACTGAGACATTATAGTCCTGCAGACCTCCCTCAGGTCCTCTACTGAGACATTATAGTCCTGCAGACCTCCCTCAGGTCCTCTACTGAGACATTATAGTCCTGCAGACCTCCCTCAGGTCCTCTACTGAGACATTATAGTCCTGCAGACCTCCCTCAGGTCCTGAGACATTATAGTCCTGTAGACCTCCCTCAGGTCCTCTACTGAGACAGTATAGTCATGTAGACCTCCCTCAGGTCCTCTACTGAGACATTATAGTCCTGTAGACCTCCCTCAGGTCCTCTACTGAGACATTATAGTCCTGCAGACCTCCCTCAGGTCCTCTACTGAGACATTATAGTCATGTAGACCTCCCTCAGGTCCTCTACTGAGACATTATAGTCCTGTAGACCTCCCTCAGGTCCTCTACTGAGACATTATAGTCCTGCAGACCTCCCTCAGGTCCTCTACTGAGACATTATAGTCCTGCAGACCTCCCTCAGGTCCTCTACTGAGACAGTATAGTCCTGCAGACCTCCTTCAGGTCCTCTACTGAGACATTATAGTCCTGCAGACCTCCCTCTGGTCCTCTACTGAGACATTATAGTCCTGCAGACCTCCCTCAGGTCCTCTACTGAGACACTATAGTCCTGCTCAGGTCCTCTACTGAGACATTATAGTCCTGCAGACCTCCCTCAGGTCCTCTACTGAGACATTATAGTCCTGTAGACCTCCCTCAGGTCCTCTACTGAGACATTATAGTCCTGTAGACCTCCCTCAGGTCCTCTACTGAGACATTATAGTCCTGCAGACCTCCCTCAGGTCCTCTACTGAGACATTATAGTCCTGTAGACCTCCCTCAGGTCCTCTACTGAGACATTATAGTCCTGCAGACCTCCCTCAGGTCCTCTACTGAGACATTATAGTCCTGCAGACCTCCCCCAGGTCCTCTACTGAGACATTATAGTCCTGCAGACCTCCCTCAGGTCCTCTACTGAGACATTATAGTCCTGCAGACCTCCCTCAGGTCCTCTACTGAGACATTATAGTCCTGCAGACCTCCCTCAGGTCCTCTACTGAGACATTATAGTCCTGCAGACCTCCCCCAGGTCCTCTACTGAGACATTATAGTCCTGCAGACCTCCCTCAGGTCCTCTACTGAGACATTATAGTCCTGCAGACCTCCCTCAGGTCCTCTACTGAGACATTATAGTCCTGCAGACCTCCCTCAGGTCCTCTACTGAGACATTATAGTCCTGCAGACCTCCCTCAGGTCCTCTACTGAGACATTATAGTCCTGTAGACCTCCC
Source organism: Notolepis coatsorum (assembly GCF_963971535.1). NCBI lineage: Eukaryota > Metazoa > Chordata > Actinopteri > Aulopiformes > Paralepididae > Notolepis > Notolepis coatsorum. The sequence goes on along the minus strand of NC_140179.1, from coordinate 47,910,361 downwards.
TCAGGTCCTCTACTGAGACATTATAGTCCTGCAGACCTCCCTCAGGTCCTGAGACATTATAGTCCTGCAGACCTCCCTCAGGTCCTCTACTGAGACACTATAGTCCTGCAGACCTCCCTCAGGTCCTGAGACATTATAGTCCTGCAGACCTCCCTCAGGTCCTCTACTGAGACATTATAGTCCTGCAGACCTCCCTCAGGTCCTCTACTGAGACATTATAGTCATGCAGACCTCCCTCAGGTCCTCTACTGAGACATTATAGTCCTGCAGACCTCCCTCAGGTCCTCTACTGAGACATTATAGTCCTGCAGACCTCCCTCAGGTCCTCTACTGAGACAGTATAGTCCTGCAGACCTCCCTCAGGTCCTCTACTGAGACATTATAGTCCTGCAGACCTCCCTCAGGTCCTCTACTGAGACATTATAGTCCTGTAGACCTCCCTCAGGTCCTCTACTGAGACATTATAGTCCTGCAGACCTCCCTCAGGTCCTCTACTGAGACATTATAGTCCTGCAGACCTCCCTCAGGTCCTCTACTGAGACATTATAGTCCTGCAGACCTCCCTCAGGTCCTCTACTGAGACATTATAGTCCTGCAGACCTCCCTCAGGTCCTCTACTGAGACATTATAGTCCTGTAGACCTCCCTCAGGTCCTCTACTGAGACATTATAGTCCTGCAGACCTCCCTCAGGTCCTCTACTGAGACATTATAGTCCTGCAGACCTCCCTCAGGTCCTCTACTGAGACATTATAACTAGCCCTGGCCGCTGTGCCAAACCTGTTGTAAAACAGGTTGACCTCATTAGCCATGTCCACATCTCCATCCATTCCCCCCCCCCCACCCCCACCCTATTAATGCCGGTTATGGTCTGCATTCCACTCCAAACTGATTTAATATCATTTCTCTCGAGTTTCATCCCCAACTTCCTCCTGTAATTGTCCTTGGCCTATCCGAGGTCGGTTTTTAGAAGCCCCTGAACTCGTTTGACCCTCCTCCCTGTTACCTGTGTTTTGAAAGCCCTCTTCTTTTCATTCAGTAGGGCATTGGTGTCCTTAGTGACCCATGACTTGTTGTTGTTAGGGTAGCAGGTAACAGTCCTTGAAGGGACATTGGAGTAGTCCACACAAAAGTTTATATAGTCCGTGATGCACTCTGTGAGTGCTTGCCAGTCTGTGACCTCAAAACAGCCCTGTAGTGCCTCTTGGGCCTCCTCCTCCGACCACCTCCTCCTCACAGTTATTTTGGTCGCAGGCTGTCTCTTGACCAGAGGCACATAACGGGGGTTAAGGTGAACCAGGTTGTGGTCCGACCGGCCCAGCTGTGGTAGTGGTGAGGAGCTGTACGCCTCCTTGATGTTGGCATACAGCAGGCCCAGGGTTCTGTTCTCCCTGGTGTGGCAGCCGACATACTGTGTGAAATTTGGTAGCGATTATTTGTCCAGTTTTACACGGTTGAAATGCCCTGAGACGACGAGGGTTAGAACCTTCGGGTGTAAGAAGGTCCTGGGTCATGTATAACGACGGTATAGGTATTGGACAATAGCTGATTGTTTTGTTTGTCTCAACTGCACTGATGCAGCCTAATAAATGGGAAAACTGCCACAGTTATGATTATTTGTTTACTGAAGGGCGATGATCACAGAGGATCAATTCAGGCTATATTAGGAGTGCACTGTTTATAGAATATTTATAGAACATTTGAAGACATTTCAATATTCTTTATATAATATTAGAATATTGAAATTGTTAGGGTGGTGTCGAGGTGGTGTATAGCAGTGTTTCTCAACTGGTGGGTCGCGGGCCATTTTGAGTGGGTTGCGGATGTGTGTGTAATACTTTATATCCTTTATTTTTTTGCACTAGCTATCTTTGTGAAAGTGGCTTCTCAGCTCTGGTCCAGCTGAAGACAGAGCAGAGGAACAGATTGGACATTGAGCATGACCTCAGAGTTGCTTTGTCTACCATCAGCCCAGACTTTGAGACTCTTGTCAGGAGCAAACAACATCCC
>NC_140179.1:47875853-47898353 GCF_963971535.1 Notolepis coatsorum | reverse complement strand
GGAGAAAATCGGAGGAAAATGGAGGGGGAAAAAGACCAAAAAAAAAAAAAAAAAAAAATGGATTGCAGTGGTCGGCCGATACAAACATTACAAAAACATGTGTAAAACACAAATTTTCGATGGGATTGTTGTCAACTTTGGACCTGTACTAGATAAGACTTTAGGCTATGAAAGCGTTGTGTTTTCCAGCAACTACCTCCCAGCTGGAACCAAAAAAATAGGCATCTGTTTGCAAGTAAACAAAGACGTGAGTAAACAAAACTTTTATTTCAGTGTGTTCAAACCTCTGTAACTCTATTACATTGGCACTCATAAGAGTGATTCTTCCTGTTGTGGAAGAACGTTCAGAATTAAAATGTTCAAAAGAGACCAGGCTCATGCATAAGTGGTTCAATAATAAATCGCAAATTACTTTGGGTAAAATAAAATCAACAGATGTTTTATGCAAAACTAGCCCCATTTTTGCCTGATGCATAAGAAGTTAACTTAACTTAATAGATACAAACAAAAATAGAAATAAACAAAATGTCAACCAAAATGTCCAATAGGCCTAACTGAATAACAAATTACGTCCATAAGACGCTGAAAACAACCAACTGTACTAATGAAGCAACAAGACTATTTTTGAATGAGGCTATTATTATTATTATTATTATTATTATTATTATTATTATTATTATTATTATTATTATTATTATTATTATTATTATTATTATTATTATTATTATTATTATTATTATTATTATTATTATTATAATAATAATAATAATAATAATAATAATAATTATTATTATTATTATTATTATTATTATTATTATTATTATTATTATTATTATTATTATTATTATTATTATTATTATTATTTTGCAACAAGATTGCCTGCATAGATCATAGCCTGCCTCAGACTGACTCAGTGTCCCGACTTGAGGAAAATCAGCATATCGATATTTCCGGGTGTCAGACAAGAACGCAGCCTGGTCACAATCGGTCCAAAGACTCACTTGGATGGTACCAATGTTGCCAGTATACAGAGGTACTGATGTGTCAGCTTTGCCAGCCTGGGGAATCTCCCCGCATTGACTTTCCACCAGTCAGCCAGATTCGTATTAAGGAATGGGGAATGGCTGTTACGCAAGGTGGCCGTATGCCGACCCGGCAAGCTTCTTGTGAGCAACACCACAGTGGTGACTCGCCAGTCCTCGTAATGTAGTGGCAAGTGACGGTAACATAGCTTTCGGTTGTCAGGGCAGTCCAGCTGTCTGTCGTCAATGCAACCTTGCTAGCAGTTGTAACGTTAGCTCGCTGTGCGAGCAACTCCAAACTTGTCATCGGTGTACCTCTTCTCGATGCGCAAGGTGATTGTGCCTCAGGATGGAATATGGAACACTGGCTCAAGCAGGTGCAATTTGCCGCAATCATTCACCATCAACCATACTGATCATGTCGTTTATTTTATTTTTTTTTTTTTTTTGGTCTTTTTCCCCCTCCATTTTCCTCCGATTTTCTCCCATCCCAATGTTAGTCGTATGCCAATTCCCAGTCCCTTCCTGGTCGCTGCGCACTTACCCCCCACAGTCAGATCATCTGGGAGAGTGGAGGCTACCACGTGCTTCCTCCGACACACGTCCAGCCAATCACCGCTTCTTTTCACCTGGCAGCGCGGATTCTCATTGAGAGGGCGTAGCGTGTGGGAGGACCACACTATCCCCCTCACGTCCAATCCGCGCTTAGCAGGCGCCCCGACCGAACTGTAGGAGTCGCTGTTTACAACGACCCGGACCCACCCCCCCAGCTTCTCCCACCCTCTGATACAGCCAATTGTATCAGTGCAGACGGCCAGCCAAGCTGGTGACAACCCCGGAGCTGTGAGCTGGATTCGAACAGGCAAATCCAGCTCAGCTCCGGGGCTGGTGACGAACGCAATCTCCGCTCGGCCACCTAACCGCCCTCTGATCATGTCGTTTTAAATAAATGCGCAGACTCGCGGCCTATGTATTTTTTTTGCCTGTTGTGGGTCACAGATCAAAATGGTCCCACACAACGCTTCTCTAATTTTGCTAGTTGCCGTCGCTTGTGTTTTTTTCCCTCGCTATTTTCCAGACTCAGAGGTGGTGGCCTCCTTGTAATAGTTATATTGTGCCCTCTATCTGTTCATTGAAACATGCTTTGAAAATACATCATTATACCAACAGCTACAATATAATAAGAGACAGACAACATGATGGCTAAACCTGGCTTTTCATCATTATCAAATCGCTGGGCGGAGGCGTATAAATATATCCACTGTGTGGATTATGTATTATTAACCCGCCACTCAAGAATAAGCTCAATACGCATGTTCCTAATGTAATTGGTGTTTGACAATGAGGTTTTATGACATATCATCACTGCCTACTGGCCTGGCATACTTATGGGAGCGCTCTAACTCGTTTTTACATTCTCTGTGGAGATTTTCTAAAACACTGTTTGTGTGGAAAGGATTTCTCTAAAAACAGGGGGGACTGTGTCTTCAGTAATATCCATGTAGCCACATGTGGACAGGGCCTTAAATAAAGTGAACTATTCATTTAAGTTGTATTGCTAGAGAACCATGTCATCCATGTTGGGCCCCGCTCCTTAGTTTAAGGAACACATGCTAATGAGGCGGCTGGGTGGCGCAGCGGACATTGCGTTCGTCACCAACGCAAGAGACACCGGGTTCGACTCCGGCCGTCGGCATTGCCTCCGGCTTGGGCCGGCCGTCATACTAACTCAATTGGCAGAGTTTTTTTTAATTTTTTTTATTATCTTTTCCCCCCTCCTTTTTTCCGATTTTTCTCCCATCCCACTGTTAGTCATTATGCCAATTCCCAACCCCCTTCCTGGTTGTTGTGCACCCCCCCCCTACTGTTGGTCCGGGAGGCCGGAGACTGTCGCATGCTTTCCTCCGACACATGTGCAGCCAGCCGGCAGCCAGCCTGGCAGCGCAGATTCTCACCGGGAGAGTGTAACGTGTGGAAGGTCACACTACCTCCCTCCAGATCCTACCCTCGCTGTGCAGGCGCCCCGACCGAACTGTAGGGGTTGCTGTCCACAACGCCCAGGACCCACCCTTCAGCTTCCCACCCCCTAACTCAGCCAAACGAGTTAGTATAGCGATCAGCCCAAGCCAAGGCAATGCTGATTCTCCGGGAGTCGAGACTGCAGCCTCTTGCATTGGTGACGAGCACAATCTCCGCTACGCCACCTGACCGCCCCAATTGGCAGAGTTAGCGGGTGGAAGTCGATGGGTGGTAATCTGGACGTTGTGGACAGCGACTCCTAAGTGGTCTGCACACGGCGGGCGACCGACGTCGCCTGGCAATGCGATCGCCTGTTGCTCAACGACAATCGCTTGCCCCCCAGGGGCGACCGTCGCTCTGTCTAGCTGGGGGTGTGGTTATTTGCTTCCCCCCGGGATATATAGGAGGACGGACCCGTTATGTTGTTGTGAAGCGAGCGTATTTAATAGCAGGTAGCTGTGTTGTGCGTTACGAGGGAGTATTAACCTGTAAAACCCATATTGAGCTGGAATGTAATTGCTGTAATTGCAAATCTGGTATGTCATAAATGTATAGATGTAGCAGTACTGTCTATCTGTATGTCATGTATGTCATATATGTTACGATGAATTGGAAATGGGGGACCCTGGTGTAAACAAGACGAAAGTCTTTCTCTGGTCTGCATCCCCTTAACAATTGTATGTATTGAGCTGTACTGTATTGTACCCATTCTGCAATCTGTTAATAAAGTTTTCATTCATTCATTCATTCATTCATTCATTCATTCATTCATTCATTCATTCAATGAAACCACCATATACGAATACAACCTCTCCTCATTCTTCCTGACATTACTGCATGCCTGATCGCTACTAAATAAGAACGATATTCCATTTGTTCCATCCAGTTTAATAAAGAAGAAAACAATATACAAATAAGTCTCGGACGACTGCAGGTGTATTTACAAGTAGCGTCTCAACTTCCTGTTCCGGTCGCTGCGCTACTGTGCAGGACCGTCTGTTATAGAGGCGCTGTCTAGATATTCTCTATCTCCCCCAGAGTCTTTAACATACTGTGTAAAGGCTGAGAAATAATAATAAACAAACACACAAAAACGTGGACAAATACCTGTATAACCCACACCCAGGCTATGTGACTATAAATCATGTGTCCATTATGTGACTAGCCCATGGAATAGTCCCTGTGCCAGGCAGGCACGCTGGTCGCCCTGGTGGATCGGCGTAAGTCCGCCCTAGGTGCAGGGGACGACACAGTGGGCCCCGGTGGGGGATCGGCTCCCGGGTCCGAACACACCGCCTGAAAAGGGTAAACTGGGATCGGCGGGGTTGGCGGCGCTCCAGGCTGTGAAGGTGCCATCCGGTGGCAGTGCTCGCAGTACCTCCGAGTGGCGCTGATGTCAGCCGACATGCCTGGCCAGAACACAGAGGATTCTGCGCGGGCGGTCATCATCGATACGCCCTGGTGGGCAGCGTGTAGGGCGCTCAGCACTTCTCTGCGGAGAGAGAGTGGTATAATCACCCTGTCCTTGTACAAGACCACCCCATCAGTTGATGTGATGTTCTCACGGTACTGGTGGAAGTCACGGATCGTCGTCGGCATCTCGAATTTTGAGTCGGGGATGCCGTCCGTCGCCATTTCCATTTGTTCCATCCAGTTTAATAAAGAAGAAAACAATATACAAATAAGTCTCGGACGACTGCAGGTGTATTTACAAGTAGCGTCTCAACTTCCTGTTCCGGTCGCTGCGCTACTGTGCAGGACCGTCTGTTATAGAGGCGCTGTCTAGATATTCTCTAGCTACGATACGTTCATTACCACCGATTGGACAAGTATTGTTATTGCAGCTGCTGAAAGCAGCTCACGGAAGATGCAAACATTTTTGTTCTCAACCATAATTTTCTTTGGACAATAAACCTTACAAACCTCGCTTCAAAATCTCCTGCCGTGTGTGTTCTCTCATTCATAACAATGGAGGCGATACAATTCTGTAGGTCGGCTCGCTAAAAAAATTGGTCGCCTGGCTAAAATCGCTCGCCGTGTGGAGACCCCTCTACAGGTCGGTTGGGGGACGCCTGCACAGCAGAGACAGGAAATGGCGGGGGTAGTAGTGTGAGCCTCCCACACGTTACACCTCGCCAATGAGAGTCCGCGCTGGCAGGGGAAAAGATGTGACAGGCTGGCTCCTTGTGTATCGGAGGGGACACGTGATGCAAGGCTTCTATCCTCCCTACAACCGGCCAGTGGGGGGCATATGCGAGCAACGTTCAAGACAGGGGAGGGGAGAATTGGCACAGCGGAATTGGGATGGGAGAAATATAGAAAAAGAGGAGAAAAAGTGGATCAAAAAAAAGAAACACATGCTAATGTGAATTGTGTGTGTGTGTGTGTGTTTTATGTGGAAGAGTTTGCTGGTACAGCGTGTCCGTAACGCTAGTTAGGTCGTTCCCTATAGGGTTGTTTCACACCACATAAGATTAGGGTAGACACTGGAGTCCATTAAAGACACGCACACACACACACACACACACACACACACACACACACACACACACACACACACACACACACACACACACACACACACACACACACACACTCTCTCTCACTCACAGACAGACAGATTCAGTACATACTGAATGCTCTCTCTCATACACACACACACACACACACACACACACCTATGAATGTACACACACATTCCTTAGAAAGTCAGTAGTGTTTGAATCATGCGAACATACTAAATGGAGCTCTACCGTTCAACGTGTGTGTGCATTTGAGTGTGCGTGTGTGCTTGTTGACCCCTGACCTCACTCAAGGACCTTTAATCAACCAGTCACAGATGAGGAAGTGACAGTTCGTCTTATCTGCTCTGGAGATGGCTGTAGTGACAGATCCGCTCCACACACACAAACACTGGCAAGTAAATGAGAGAGGGGGACAGAAAGGTGGGAATAGAGAGAAAGGGAGAGAGAGAGGGGGGAATGGAGAGGAAAGAGATAAAGGGGGGGAAGGGAGAGAGACACAGAGGGAGACAGAGAGATGGAGATAGAGGGGGCAGTAAGAGAGAGAGGGATAAAGAGAGAAAGAGAGGGGGAAGAGAGAGAGAGCGAGCAAACAACACAGGTCTTCTGAGCTACGGCTGAAAACAGTGGTGAAGCTGAACCCTTCTCAAACACGCACACATATATTAATAGTGTCATAGTAGCAGCTGTCTGTGGTTGGAATAACATAATGCCTCTGTGATCTGGTTTGGGGTCCAGGGTTGGAAAATAATGTTTTTCTCCTTCTCTCCTTCCTTCCTTCCCTCCATCCATCCAACTGTGTCCCCCCCACCCCCTCTCCTTCCATCTGTTCATCCATCTGATGACTAAGAGAAAAGGCTTCAATAATGTTATTTGTTCATGTATCTTTTTTCTTCACTCGCTCCATTCCTCCCCTTCTCTCTTTCTCCTTTCATGAATCCTTCTGTCTGTCTGTCTATCTCTCTCTCTCTCTCTCTCTCTCTCTCTCTCTCTCTCTCTCTCTCTCTCTCTCTCTCTCTCTCTATCTATCTATCTATCTATCTATCTATCTATCTATCTATCTATCTATCTATCTATCTATCTATCTATCTATCTATCTATCTATCTATCTATCTATCTATCTATCTATCTATCTCTCTATCTCTCTCTCTCTCTCTCTCTCTCTCTCTCTCTCTCTCTCTCTCTCTCTCTCTCTCTCTCTCTCTCTCTCTCTCTCTCTCTCTCTCTCTCTCTCAACTTTCTATTGTATAATGTATGCGTGACAGTTGGCTGTGGATTTGTTATTGATTGTTGAAATAAACAAAACTAAATTAAACCACGGTGCGTAACTGTTTGGAGACTCATCAGGGCACTTTATTAGTGACACCTGTTGCTTTGGCTACGGACAAACAAACAACAGCCTGCACATCGTCCATGACTTGTAAAAGTTCAGCATACCATGTCAAATATGTTACCATCAACTATACAGTATATCTATCTATCCCACTTCTCTCTCTCTCTCTCTCTCCCTATCTCTTTCTATCTAGCATCTACTAACACACTCATCTATCCATCTATCCATTAGGGGTGGACGGTATAAACGGTATGAATTTGCTCTACGGTATGGATTTTGACTATACCGTGTAACCGGTAGAGCAGCTCTAAAATAGCAATGATGTCGTCGTCATGTAACCACAGCGCGACTATTTCAATCGCATTTGCCCCTAAAAATAGATAGAATAGATAATAGATATGTGCAAACTGGAAAAAGTTATTTAGGAGGCTTCGCGCAGTGGGCGCACTGGGCGTGTCAACACGCAATTGTCATTTCATAATAAACACATATCACCGCGGCGCACAGCAAGTTTAAATTTCAGTTCCTGGCATTTTTAACCAGTGGAGAAAGGTAAGAGATCTTACCTATCGTTTTTCTTATATGAATTATTCTACGTTAACACTATGGGTGCCGAAATTCATGATATACCATGGGTTGCCAGCTCTATTTGTCTATGGATAAGTACCCCTTCTTTGCAGGGCTATAACTTTTTAAATTCTATTGCTACATTGCCATTATTAGGGCCCATTCAAAGTCCTATATGTATTGTTCATTGTGTAGCAACGTTAAACTTTTTCATTCACATATTCATAGTAAAGTATGGTCTAATGTATAAGTATGTTTTCATCTCTTTCTGCAGCTTTCTCCAGAACGTGATCTATAGCCCCAAATGCATTATATTGATGATGAAATACAGTTTGATGGCAATCGGGGCGATATAAAAAATTTCAATTGGACGTACTTCTAGAATGATCTACGTATGATCTGATGATGACCGGATGGGCGGGGGATCGTTTATAATTCCGTGGGCAGCGTTATATCATTCATCTAGTGTGGGTCATATGTTCATCATAACAGTTTATATGGAACACGTTCAAGAATAACGCTGAATCTTACCGGATATTCCTCGCGCCGTTGGACGATCAGCGTGGTGTAGACCGTTTTCGATTATGGGATGTTTATCCTGATGAACCATTTCCAGCTTGTATAATACTATATACGTCCAAATCATGTTGTTTATCGAGTTATTGGCAATGGATCGCTATATATTGTAACGAGCCAGAGTGCCGGCAGCCAAACCGAGTGCCCGGAAGTAATATGGCCGACCAGCACAACCTCCACAGCACTTCCTGTTTGGCGATTGCGCCGATCGGCCACCAGATGGCGCTCCTGAACCGCCAGAGAGCTCAGTGGGTCCTCCTGGTGGATCTCAGGCCAGCGGAGGGGAAATATGAATCCGATCACAGATTTTTGAAATATTGATATTAAAGACGCTGTAAAGCGTCCTTCGGCAACTTGAGCATGGCCGGGAATGACGCTGTAAAGCGTTTCCCGGCAGTTAAAGTGTTAATAAAACATACCTGGTGATCAACTACAGTTTGCTGTAAACATTATGATATGTGTGTAGTGTTATGATAACGACGGCTGCAGCGGGAGGAAGGCTGCAGCAGTGGATTTGCGAAATAGCATGCAGCTGCAGAGCCGCAGAGCCAGGGGCTCTTTCAGGTCTGGTCACAGGCCGCTCAACAGCGCCCCCCCACCCAACGGCTGAATTGCCCTGAATTGACCTGAAAGAGCCCCTGGCTCTGCGGCTCTGCAGCTACATATGCTTCTAGCAAAATCCAGCATCCAGCCCTGCTGTTTGCAATGGGAGCAGCACAGAGTCTCGACTCGGGACTTATTTTATTTGGAATATAATGACTTTATACGCAAAAGTAGCCTAGTTTTAAGTTAAAATATTATAAATCTACATGCCTTGAGGATGTCATTCTTTATATAGCCTGCCTATCAGGCAAAAAAAAATATTCTAACGGAAACACTGATACCGTGATATATACCGCTATGCTTCAAACTATCCATTCATCCATCCATTTTTGATTGATTGATTTATTCATTAAAGTTTATTTTGCAGTTTATTTCAAATATGCAACAACAACAACAACAAACAAACAGCAAGTACAGATATAGCCATAAGCCATTCAAAGATATACTTATATTAAAAAAAGTAAAGTAACAAAATGTTGTCATTTTGTGGGAAGAACTTATTTAATCCCACCCCTTTTTACTCGATATCATACTTTACTAATTTATAACTACCTGCTCTCTTTATGGTCAGACTTATGATGAAAAAAATTTACTTAGTTAACAAAGATGTTTTGATAAATTTTTTATTATTATTTGCCAAAACTGTAGATTACCCTGCATAGTTCACCTAGCCATTTTATATACAACTACATTATGCACATATATACATACATACATACATACTGTACATACATACATACATACACACACACACACACACACACACACACACACACACACACACACACACACACACACACACACACACACACACACACACACACACACACACATAGCCAGATATCAAACCCCTTCATCTCTGTACCTCTGGAAAACCATTTTACTATATTTTATTTTAAACAGTTTTTCCTTTAACACATTGAGTGCCACGCCCCTTCCGCAAAGTGACCCCTTCCTTGCCGAGTTGCTTCTGGTCAACGTGCAAAAAAAACAGATTTTTTTTTCATCCGTACATTTCCATTTTATATATGAATATAGTTTTGTACCCATTCTGCAATCTGTTAATAAAATTTTCATTCAATCAATCACCGTGCAGATTGATTGATTGAATGAACATTTTATTAACAGATTGCAGAATGGGTACAATACAGTATGGCTCAATACACACAATTGTTAAGGGGATGCAGACCAGAGAAAGACTTTCATCTTGTTTACATCAGGGTCCCCCATTTTCAATTCATAATGAATTGTAAGTAAGGGTGCAACTTGCTCCGTGCAATCCATTATTTGTGGATCTAGCCCTTTACTTTTCTTTTTTTTTAAACTTTGGCCATTCCCCTGGCTCTTTTATGTGTTTATCACATTTATTCTGGTCAAGGATGACCGACAGAAACAGGCTGAAAGGGTTCAGATGGGGGGGAAGACACTCTGGGAAAGGCACGGCTGCAGTCCGGGATTCGAACTCGCTAAACCCCAGATCCGTGACGAGCACGGTTGTCCACGGCGCCGAAATAGCGCTTGCGGTACGTGGTGAGCTACTGGAGCTCCCCTAGCCCTTTACTTTTCATGGTTGTTTGAATACTGTATCTTTTAAATTTAAATGTGACCCTTGTAACTCCCATCTCGCTTGTTGAACATTTGATTATTTTTGGCTTTATACATTTGTGCAGTTTGATACAGTATAATATCAGTACATTTGAATAATTTCTACTGTAAGAATAGTGAATGAGTATGGTCCAGATCAGTGGCGGCTGCTGACCAAATTTTTTGGTGAAGCACAAATTATTATATTATATGTTAAATTATATTTTTAAAACATCCCCCAATGTGTGTGGCAGTGGTGGCTGTGAGTTAAAAATATTGGGGAGGACGGGAGAGATAAAAAAAATTTAATAAAGAAGTCCAGACACACAGTGTGGTTATGAAGACAGCAGACAGACACTACAGTTAAAGACAACAGGCACTAGTAATAAATACCTTGGAGTAACTCTTGACACACACGCCTCACTTACAAACATCACGAGAGAGGAGGAGGAGGAGGGAGAGGAGGAGAGGGGAGGAGGAGGAGGAGGAGAGAGGAGAGGAGGGGGAGAGGAGGGGAGAGGAGGAGGGGAGGAGAGAGGAGGAGGAGGGAGAGGAAGAAGAGGAGGAGAGGAGATGTTGTACAGAACGCATCACCAGATCAATCTCAGATGCACATCACTCAGCACTATATAGAACTGAACGACACACACGTGTGTGCACACACACACACACACGCACACGCACACACGCACACACAGAGGCCAGGCCACAGCGGACCAAAATAAATCGCTCGTTATCCACAGAAAGGCAGAAAGCATACCAACGCAGTGAACGCATGCAGTAAAATACAGCCAATTAATTCATAATCAATACAGACCCGCCGCGCCCCACACAGCTACTAAATATAAATAAAAAAAAATCACTCACCATTGACGACGTTACAGGAAATAGTGTTCCTTGTAAATCGACTCCCTCCCATCTGATCACTTGTAAATTAAATCCATCCTTCGATATTTTCTGATGAAAAAGGTCTCCATTCATCTTCCCCAGCCAGCCCACTCAGAGCGAGACTAAGTCGGCCCGTCTGACCTGGTAGTCCGATAACCTTGGTCGTGTGGGTCTATCTTGGTAGGTTTCAATGCAACTCCCGGTTCTCCCTGGCCACAGGTAAACACATGTTTCGCGAATCCTCCCCCAAACTCCTTATACTATCTCCGATTACTGGAGATCACTGGTGATGACATCATCACAGTCACGCTGCGGTCCTAATGTTGGCGCAAAGTTTAATTTAGCCTACTGTGTTGTTACAGCTGTACTGTATTGTACCCATTCTGCAATCTGTTAATAAAATGTTCAATCAATCAATCAAACAGCCGGAGAACTTGATGACATCATCACAGTCACGGAGCTCTTCTCTGATTTGAGTGTCAGAACTTTGAGGGCTGTCAATCATTCAATCCCCGTTTGCGAGTGGCGTGCGCAATAATGCACGGGCGGGGCTTAGATGACTCAAATAGCCTATTTTGATTGGATAATAATCAACTAAGATCAACCCGTGCACTATAAGTTGCACTATAGTGATTGACAGCTCGCCATCACTGCAGTTATGTGATGAGCAGGCCTGATCAGAGAGCTCAGAGCTGTCACTTGGCCATTTTTGAAGAAAAAAATGAATTCACTGGCATTTTTTACAGAGGAAAACATTTCTAATAAAATAAATAAATAAATAATAATAATAATTAAAAAAAATATATATATATATGTAAATTAATAATAATTATGAGTGCATTTGTGCTTCACGTGTTGTCATTGAATAACCTCCACTGGTCCAGATATATATCTAACCTTGTGAATGATGTGCACAGCTCTTTTCTGGAGGATAGTTAAATAATTTGTAATTATTTCCCCAGACTTCAACGCAGTAGGTTAAATATGGTGAAACTAGTGAACAGTAGAAAATGTGGAGTGATTTGTGATCCAGGACCTCCTTTGCTTTGTTTATAAGTGTTTATCTGTACACGGATATCTTTCCTACAATTTACAAACAGCATTTTTTTTGTCTTGGATAAGTTTAATGACAATACTTGTAATCAAATTTTAAGTTGAATAATTTCCTTTGTGACGTCCTCCTGCAATTTATTTAAATGATCCCCAGAACAGAAAATATTTGTATCATCAGCAAACAAAAAATATTTCAATAATTTTTACACTTTACATATGTCGTTAATATACAGTATGAACAATTTCGGCCCCAACACTAACCCCTGGGGGACACCACAAGCAATGTCCAGACCCAATGAAGAGCAATCACCCAGTTTCACATACTGCTGTCTTAGGGCTGGGCGATATGACCAAAAACGTTATCGCGATAAAATTATAAAATTATTTTCATATAATTCGATATCGATAATTATCGTCGATATAATGTCTGTCAAGTTTTAATTAACTTCTTATGCTGCTGCGAATGTCTCGAGTCGAGTTGATGTCGTCATCAGTCCGCACACGTTAGCAGTTAGCCGACAAGCGGAGTATCTCATGACAATGTAATAAATATGACACTAAAATACTCTCTTCCGCCACAATATATTGAAATGACGTCCACTGTATACCCCACACTACTATAAACGTGGCCTCAGAATTCACGCCACACACATACTCGGCACGTAAATATATAAAACAGCGCCGTGCAAGCTAGTTATCCTAGCCAGCCTGTTGTTTCTAAGCGAATGTCTCGAGTCGAGTTGATGTCGTCATCAGTCCGCGCACGTTAGCAGTTAGCAGACAAGCGGAGTATCTCATGACAATGTAATAAATATGACACTAAAATACTCTCTTCCGCCACAATATATTGAAACGACGTCCAGTGTATACCCCACACTACTATAAACGTGGCCTCAGAATTCACGCCACACACATACTCGGCACGTAAATATATAAAACAGCACCGTGCAAGCTAATTAGCCTAGCAAGCCTTGTTGTTGAGTGAGTCCTACCTCTGGGTCTCCTTCCGGGTCTCCTTCGCTCTCGGCCATCTCCTTCACTGATTGGTTGTTAGTGTGTGTGCTCATATCCAAGCTTGGAAAATCGATATATCGAAACTTTGCGACCACGTTTCATGTTTATTTCGAGGAAATAATTTATCGCGATAGTTATCGTTATCGTTTTATCGCCCAGCCCTATGCTGTCTCTTATTTAGATTTAGATTTGAGATTAGATTAGATTTTTTAATCCTGTCTAGCACTACTCCCCTGATGCCATACCTTTCCAATTTGTTATGGTTAATTGTGTAAAATTCTTTTTTTAAGTAAATAAATACTCCAATTACATATTGTTTTTTTGTCTATGGCATTTGTGATTTCCTCTATTGATTATATTATTGCCAGTGAAGTTGATCTGTTTGCACTGAACCCCTATTGGCTATTAGAGAGTAGTTGAAAGCATCTAACCTGTTGTTAAAGAGTTTTTCCAGTATTTTAGAGAATTGTGGAAGTAAAGATACAGGTCTGTAGTTTGTGAAGTGGTGTTTGCTCACAGTTTTATACAGAGGTATGACTTTAGCTATTTTAATTTAATCTGGAAATGATCCAGTTTGAACTCACCCACCTACTCATCCAGTCATTCTTCTATCCATCCATCCATCCATCCATCCATCCATCCATCCATCCATCCATCCATCCATCCATCCATCCATCCATCCATCCATCCATCCATCCATCCATCCATCCATCCATCCATCCATCCATCCATCCATCCATCCATCCATCCATCCATCCATCCATCCATCCATCCATCTATCCATTCCAGTCAGTCATTCCTCAGCAGTTCTCTCTCTACCCTAAATAGAACGCTTTGTTTTTGTTTCTGTCTGTTATTCACTCGTTTCTCATACCCTCCTTTACTCACCTCCTGTTTTACAACCTTCCGTCTCTTCCTCCCTCCCTCTCTCCATCCCTCTCTCCAGCCATCCTTCCCGTCCCCTGCCTTTCTCTTTTCTCAAATACATTTCTTGTCCTCCACCTCTCCCTTCTCACTCTATCCTTCTCACCATCTATTCATCTGCTCCTTTCTCCCATCAATCCCTCCTTCCTATTTTCTCTGTTCATCCCTCCTTCCATCCATCCATCCATCCATCCATCCATCCCTCCCTCCTTTATGGTAGGCAATGTTTTAACAATAATGTTTTTCTTAGTTCACCACGTCATACCTTCTCTACCTTCCTCTTCTCCTCACTTCATCCCCTGTTTCCCTCCCTCCCTCCATCAATCCTCCACCTCTCCCTTCCTCCCTCTATTTTAAAGGGAGTGCTTATGTTCTTCCTGTGCCCCAGGGCAGTCTAGTCAATACTGGTGAACATGCGCCTCTCTCTTCCTAGAACTATAATGCATAGAGATGTCACCTGGATGTAGAATGTGGGACTCATCCATAGATAATTAATGAAAGGTTTCTTTAAATGTTACTTGTCCTTTCGGACAAGTTATGTTTTTGTAGGTTTTTATTGATTTTTGCTACCGGGCAGTCCGGTAGAGAGAGAGAGAGAGAGAGAGAGAGAGAGGAGGAATGGGAGACAGACCGGGGAAGACATTCGGCAAAGATCACCGGGTCCGGGAGTCGAACCCGGGTCGGCCGCGTTGCACCGCAGTGCTGTATGCGGTGCGCCACTCGGGGCGCCCTAATGAAAGGTTTCTGACTTACTACTGCAACAACAACAACAAGATAGTTAGTTGTCATACCTAATTTCAGTATTATTGCCAACATGTCTGAACTAGATCCAGAATATTCTTAGGTTTCCTCCCACATCATAAAGCACATGCATGCTATTAGGTACATACTCCTATCAATGTCCACCAAGGCACTTCTGACTGTCCTGCCCCCTCTCTCTCTCTCTCTCTCTCTCTCTCTCTCTCTCTCTCTCTCTCTCTCTCTCTCTCTATCTCTATCTCTATCTCTATCTCTCTCTCTCTCTCTATCCATGTCTTTCTCTTGGTGTATGTGTATCTCTCCTTGTCTGTCTGTCTGTCTCTCTCTCTATCTCTCTCTATCTTTCTATCTATCATCCACTAACACACCCATCTATCCATTCTCTCTCTCCTTGTCTTTCTCTCTCTCTCTCCTTCTCCTTGTCTTTATCTTGGTCTCTCTCTATCTTTCTGTTGGTAAAGGGAAAGGTACAGTGCTGCCTCTACTAATGTTCTGTGACCCATTGCCAGCCCCTTGCTGGAAATGACTGGACCTATTTAAAAACATGTTAGCCACCCCCTGTGTGTGTGTGTGTGTGTGTGTGTGTGTGTGTGTGTGTGTGTGTGTGTGTGTGTGTGTGTGTGTGTGTGTGTGTGTGTGTGTGTGTGTGTGTGTGTGTGTGTGTGTGTGTGTGTGTGTGTGTGTGTGTGTGTGTGTGTGTGTGTGTGTGTGTCTTGTAGGTTTGTGAGCAAAAGAGATACTGTGTCTCTCGCAAGAAAGTGCGAACTCCTCCTCAGTGTGTGTGAAAGGAGTGGTTGTAATGAAGCTGGTTGCTTGTTGCCAGGAAGCATGTTATAAATTAGGGATATCTCTGGTCCTGGACACACTAACAGGGTCTGGAAAAATACTCTGTGTGTTTGTGAGTGTTTTATCAAAGTCAAAGTCAACTTTATTGTCATTTCCCATTATGTGCAAGACATACAGAGAAATTAAATTGCGTTCCCCCTTCCCACGGTGTATATAAAAAGATTGAATATAAACATAAAGTAACATATAGGACACAATGTACACACACAATATACAGGACTATATACAATATAAACAGTAGCTAAAAATTAAATGAATGAGTGAAATAAATATAGAGGTAAAAGAGAACTTAGTGCATATCTTCTAGCAGCAGTGGTACATAGTAAATATTAGCCCCTTCCGTGACTGCGATGTGCAAGCCAGGGGCTTTTGAATCCGCAGTCACTCGCAGCTCCATAGCTCGCAGGCTAATTTGGACCACCAAGCACTGCTTATAAGCTCGGGTGGGTCCGAAATATATCAGATATGAATTTCAAAGGTACCCAGCGTACAATTAGGGGTTCACACACAGCCGCGCCGGGGTCTGAAAGCTCGGAGTTGCTAATAAACATTTTAAATAATTTTATAAAACGAGTGGTACTCACAGAGCGAGCCGTGTATTTCCGGCGTTGGGTGCATGATGCGCATGCGCTGTTGCGCTGTGATCACAGCGCAGGCGCACCAGGCAGCCAAATACGGAAATACACGGCTCGCTCTGTGAGTACCACTCGTTTTATAAAATTATTTAAAATGTTTATTAGCAACTCCGAGCTTTCAGACCCCGGCGAGGCTGTGTGTGAACCCTCTATCTCTCTCTCTCTCTCTCTCTATAGACCGGTATATCTCTCTCGATAGACCGGTCTATCCTACATTACGCGCAACCAATGAGTCTATCTGACGGCCACTGACTGGTTTAATGGACCTGAACGGTCAGGTCTGGTGTGGGGTGCTAATCGATTGTCGTTGAGCGACAGCCGATCGAATTGCCAGGCGACGTCGCTCGCCCGCCCGCCCACCATGTGCTTTTGACTTTAAGATCGGGTTCTATATGAGGGGAGGGGGGTGTGTTGAGTGACAGAGCACAGGGTGAGGACAGACATTACTAGATCAAATACCTAGCTGATCGGACACAAACACACATGCACACTCTTCTCTCTTCCTGCCACGTCCCACCTCCCTCTTCCTCCCCTGTCCCACCTCCCTC
Source organism: Notolepis coatsorum (assembly GCF_963971535.1). Lineage (NCBI taxonomy): Eukaryota > Metazoa > Chordata > Actinopteri > Aulopiformes > Paralepididae > Notolepis > Notolepis coatsorum. The sequence continues at coordinate 47,881,460 of NC_140179.1, read as the reverse complement.
CCCCATTCCACCTCCCACTCCCTCCCCCATTCCACCTCCCACTCCCTCCCCCGTCCCACCTCCCTCCCCCATTCCACCTCCCTCTCCCTCCCCCGTCCCACCTCCCTCTCCCTCCCCCGTCCCACCTCCCTCTCCCTCCCCCGTCCCACCTCCCTCTCCCTCCCCCGTCCCACCTCCCTCTCCCTCCCCCGTCCCACCTCCCTCTCCCTCCCTTGTCCCACCTCCCTCTCCCTGAAATGACAGCACTATGTTATTAATGAAATTAATTAATATTATCAACAAAAGCAACGGAATTGCTTCTGTATACACATTTATAAAACGAGGCATATTTTGCCAGAACATAAAAGAATTCAAGAAAATGCGTTCAAGCGCGGTTTTCAAGATAAAAAAAATAGACTTTTAATGGGAAGGGTGTGCTTGCACATTTGAACAGTTTCATGATACGTGGCTACATTGTGCTGAGAAAGAGGCGATTTTATTAATGTCAGTGCCGAAAATCCGGCCGCACAGAGTTCAAAACCAAGCTAAAAACCCACCTGTTCACAATTGCCTTCACGCAACACGGCCCCGCTCCCAATTAGCCCACCCCTGACTCTTTTAAGCCACAGATTCCGTTGTTTTGTTTTGTTGTTTGTTTGTTTTGTTTGTTAATTTCAACCACTTCATCCAATTGGACAGCACCTTGCTTCCTCGCGGCCCAATGCACATCGTCAGGCTTTTTTTTTTTTGTCAGGCGACCGATTTTTTAAGCCAAATATCACTTCAATCCTATTAAGTTAGTTCAAGTTAGTTATTCATTTATATGTGCTATTTATGAGAGGGCTAACTTGTTGCAAAATAATAATGATAATAATAATAGCCTCATTAAAATACTATTGTTGCTTCGATTGTTTTCAGCGTTTTATGTGCATAATCTGTTATTTAGTTTGAAATGTTCGTTGAAATAAGTAGATTTTTCGTTTTTGTTTATTTATTAAGTTAATATAAAACCATATAGTCACATTTTAGAATACAATAGAATCGAATTTTACAATACAACTAGAAACACTGTCCTGGCCTGCTTCTAAGTTCAGTGGCCTGACCAAAAAAAATACTAACACAATTGGCAGTGTTAGGGGTGGGAAAGCCAGTGGGTGGGGATTGGACGTTGTGGACAGCGACTCCTAAAGGTCGGTTGGTGCGCCTGTACAGCAGAATCAGGAAGTATCGGGGGCAGCGTGAGCCTCCCACGCGTTACTCCTCGCCACTGAGAGATCGCGCTGTCTGGTGAAAAGATGCGACAGCTGCCTCCTCGTGTACCGGAGGGGACACGTGATGCAAGACTTGGTCCTCACTGCAGCCGACCAGTGGGAGGCATAGTCTAGCAACGTTCGAGACAGGGGAGGGGAGAATTGAAGGAAGAATTGGTGAGGCGAAATTGGGATGGAATTTTTTTTTTTACAGATCGGATCGGGAAAGATCGGTATCGGTAGATACTCAAAATCTCGGGATCGGATCGGGAGCAAAAAAATGTGATCGGGACATCCCTAGTCTTAAGTAATGATAATCCTAAGTAATGAGCGTTACTTGTCCCCGGTTAGCCTATGCAGATCATAGATGTATGTGTGGAATGAAAATAATGAACTAGTCTACATCATGTGATTTTTGTCTGTAACCGGTGTCTGCCTCAGTTTGCCAGCAGGCCGTGGAGAGCTAGGGTGTGTTCTGTTTACGTCTTTCACATCCTCGTCCACTCCCTTTAAGTGAGCCCCCTATAGTTAAAGTTCAAGTTCTTTATTTGTCAAATACACAACAATACAGAGGGCATTGCCGGTAATGAAATTCTTGTGTTTCGAGCTCAGACTCAACAGTGCACAATTACTAAACATCAATGAATACAAGAATGGTAACAATAGGTGATAGTAGTAACATCAAAATAAAATATAAAATGAGGTAAGATAAAATATTTACAGAAAGTGTCTTGCGTGTAGTGTATGTGCATGATAATATAGACCTGGATAGTGAGGTTTCACTGTGACCCCCCATTGCAGCTGACCAGTGAAGCTCAACCTATCGGTACTGACGGTCATCCTGCATTGTGTAGGTTCACAATCTTTGACAGAGTTATATACTATTACTTATTGTTTTTACTGTTACAATCAACGTTTTCATATCGTAATCTCTCCAAATTTACATAACTACTACAATACCCATGAGCCTTGGCAATCTTTGACCAATTATAAGCGCACAACTGCTCTTTATTTACATATATATACACATGATGCAGACAGGACGCTCTCCCACAATATTCCCACATAAAGAGAAGAGGCAGGACTACCAGTGTGCTCCAGTACACAGTTTCAATTCAAGATTGATTTCCTACTCTGAGAACCTGGAGAAAATGAAGGTGTGGAAACTTCTGGGAATGACTTGAACCTATAGTGTAGTAACAGGAGGTGTGCACTCGTTCTGTTGCAGATAAAAAAAAAGTCTGATATAGTTTACAATTATTAGACGGTCTAATAAATCTGATTTGTTTCTGCAGACCCCTTGTACTAGAAACGTTTATTACACAAAGTTACAGATAATATCAATACAGACAGAAGATCAGATAAAAAAAACTTTGTAGACTCGTATGCGTTTTGAGACACTGTACACATAAAACATTTAAAAAGACAATTTACACTATTATTACAACTTTCTGCGTGGAGTTTGAACGGGATTCCTGTGTTTGGTGTGGGTTTCCTCTGGGTACTCTGGTTTCCTCCCACACCATAAAAGAACCTAGGTACATACTCCTGCCATTTCCCTTGACCAAGGCACTGAGATTAGAACTGGAGTTGGTCCCAAGGCGCCCGTCTGTTGCTGCTCAACACAAGTAGTTAGGATGGGTCAAATGCAGAAGGATAATTTCCCCATGGGGACTAATTAAGTGTACTGTAACTTCAAGGTGCTGTAAGTGGTATTTATTTGTTAAAATAAGTGGTCTACATGTTAAAATAATAACTCTACATTTACATTTGCTGGTATCCCATTCCCACTTTATCAGGAGAGAGAACCCTAGATAATTTTTACTTATTTCAAAAAATCTTGCCAAGTCAAAGTTGCTTACTGCACTGGTAGATTATTTTACTTGTACATAGGTAGGGGGTTCCATAGGTAGGGGGTTCCATAGGTAGGGGGTTCCAAAGGTAGGGGGTTCCATATAGTGTTCCATAGGTAGTGTGTTCCATAGCTAGGGTGTTCCATAACTGCGGTGTTCCATAGGTAGGGTGTAGTTTCCTTGTTCTTATTTTTTGTTAACATCAGTCCACATCTTAAGAGGACTGTAGCTCTCTCTCTCTCTCTCTCTCTCTCTCTCTCTCTCTCTCTGCGCTCTCGCTCGCTCTCTCTCTCTCTCTCTCTCTCTCTCTCTCTCTTGTGTTAAAGTGCTGATAAGACAAAATGCCATTCATAATGGGGTAGTGGAAACAAGTCTGAGTGAAAGGGGATGTTGCCTCTCCCCAAGGTGTGTGTGTGTGTGTATATGTCCATGTGTGTCCTTGTCTTTCTCTCTGTGTGTGTGTGTGTGTGTGTGTGTGTGTCCGTGTCCGTGTGTGTGTGTGTATGGTCCCCAGAGTGTCTGTAGTATTTATGCCCGAGACAGACCAAGCAGACAGGACCTAACTCATCAGGGGACCTCTCTCTGTCTCTCATTGATTCTCTCTCTCTCTCTTTCTCTCTCTCTCTCTCTCTCTTTCTCTCTCTCTCTCTCTCTCTCTCTCTCTCTCTCTCTCTCTCTCTCTCTCTCTCTCTCTCTCTCTCTCTCTCTCTCTCTCTCTCTCTCTCTCTCTCTCTCTCTCTCTCTTCTCTCTCTCTCTCTCTCTCTCTCTCTGTCTCTCTTCCTAATTCTTTCACACTCTTTTCTCACCATTTTCTCTCCTGTTCTCACGCATTGTAGTCACACACATGGGGTTCGTAGGCCCTTTTCGCAGCAGACATTTTGACATGTCATCGCAGGGTGAGCACAGGTGTCCTTAATAACATTAGTTATGGTTCCATTCCAATTTCGGTGTGTGCGGGGAGCCGGGGCCCCGGTATTGTGCATGCCGTCTCACTGGAACGGTCCTGGCGCACCTAAATGGAATGGAACCCTAATTCATGTATTAACTACACCTGTGTTTACCCTGCGATGACACATCAAAATGGCCGCTGTGAAAAGGGCCTATTGTGACAACGCAAAATGGATGTTAAGTTTAGGGTCACTATAAGGAAACAAGCACACGTGGTTTAGCTGGTGGTTTAGTAGCAGGGTTCAGGTCTGTTCCTCTTGCAGGCACATGGATGCATAAATCGTACAATTTATGCCTCACATGTAAGGCTCCAACCTGCTCGTTGGGAGTGGTTAGAGGTTCAGTGTCTTTCACTTCGGTACACTGTGGGGAGCAAACCGGGAACCTTCAGATTACTAGACGACCTGCTCTACCTCCTGAGACACTGCTAACCCTATCCTTCAGATTACCAGACCACCACTCTACCTCCTGAGACACTGCTAACCCTAATCTTCAGATTACCAGACCACCACTCTACCACCTGAAACACTGCTAACACTGACCTTCAGATTACCAGACCACCACTCTACCACCTGAAACACTGCTAACACTGACCTTCAGATTACCAGACGACCTGCTCTACCTCCTGAGACACTGCTAACACTGACCTTCAGATTACCAGACGACCTGCTCTACCTCCTGAGACACTGCTAACACTGACCTTCAGATTACCAGACAACCTGCTCTACCTCCTGAGACACTGCTAACACTGACCTTCAGATTACCAGACCACCACTCTACCTCCTGAAACACTCCTTTTCTCTCTCTTTTTCTCTCCCTCCCTACTCTCTCTATCCCCATTTCTTAATCTTCCCATCCTCCCTCTCCCCTACCCCTCTCCCTCAATCCTTTCTCTATTTTTCTTTCTCTATCACTTTTTTTTTATCTCTCTCTCTCTTTCTAACTCTCTCTGGTCCCTACTCCCTAATAATAATAATTTATGTTTAAGATAGTTAATAATTCATCACAAATGGTTTTGTTCACCTTTTACCATGTCCACACACACACACTACAGACTCATGCACACCACATCACTTTCATTCATTAATGTTTATTTGACTGCGTCTCACTGATGTTCATGATACTCTCTGATATATATATATATATATATATATATTTATATATACATATATTATACTGTATATGTATCTCCCTATATATATTTCCCTCTCTTTCTCTCTATATATATATATATATATATATATATATATATATTTCCCTCTCTTTTTCAGCATCTCTCTCTCTCTATATATATATATATATATACAGTATACCGGTATATATATTTATATGTACACATATATATATTTCCCTCTTTCTCTATCTCTCTCTCTCTCTCTCTATATATATATATATCTTCTCTTCCCTCTCTTTTCAGCCTCTCTCTATCTCTGTCTCACTCTCTCTGTGTTATCTCTCTCTTCCTCTATCTCTATGTCTATCTTCCTCTCTCTCTATGTCTCTCCCTTTCTCTCTCTCTGTGTTATCTCTATCTTCCTCTATGTCTATCTTCCTCTCTCTATGTCTCTCCCTTTCT
>NC_140179.1:47830201-47872701 GCF_963971535.1 Notolepis coatsorum | reverse complement strand
CATGTTGGTGTCGTCTAGCTGTGATGTACCTCAGTCTGCAGCATGTGGTCGTCTAGCTGTGATGTACCTCAGTCTGCAGCATGTTGTCGTCTAGCTGTGATGTACCTCAGTCTGCAGCATGGTGTCGTCTAGCTGTGATGTACCTCAGTCTGCAGCATGTGGTCGTCTAGCTGTGATGTACCTCAGTCTGCAGCATGTTGGTGTCGTCTAGCTGTGATGTACCTCAGTCTGCAGCATGGTGTCGTCTAGCTGTGATGTACCTCAGTCTGCAGCATGTTGGTGTCGTCTAGCTGTGATGTACCTCAGTCTGCAGCATGGTGTCGTCTAGCTGTGATGTACCTCAGTCTGCAGCATGGTGTCGTCTAGCTGTGATGTACCTCAGTCTGCAGCATGTGGTCGTCTAGCTGTGATGTACCTCAGTCTGCAGCATGGTGTCGTCTAGCTGTGATGTACCTCAGTCTGCAGCATGGTGTCGTCTAGCTGTGATGTACCTCAGTCTGCAGCATGTTGGTGTCGTCTAGCTGTGATGTACCTCAGTCTGCAGCATGGTGTCGTCTAGCTGTGATGTACCTCAGTCTGCAGCATGTTGGTGTCGTCTAGCTGTGATGTACCTCAGTCTGCAGCATGTTGGTGTCGTCTAGCTGTGATGTACCTCAGTCTGCAGCATGGTGTCGTCTAGCTCCAGTGTTTCCCCTACCATTGCCTTGGCGGGGCGCCCCGCCCCGCTGTGTCAATACTGCGATCTGATTGGCCACTGACGTTTCTGGTCGTGTGACATGTGAGGCCAATCGTGTGACGCCCGTTTCTTTCACCGGTTAAGCTTAGGCACTCTTTCGAAGTTGGTTAAGGTTAGAGTTTGTCTTAGAGCATGGCGATAGAACACCAGCCCTGATTCCAAACTCTAACCATAACCAATTTCGAAAGAGTCGCCTAAGCTTAACTAGATAAAGTAGGCGTTAGGTAGTTTGCATGCCGTTCGAGGCGGAAATGGGCAAAGATACAGGCGTCACGCGATTGGGCACACATGTCACATGACCAGAAACGTCAGTGGCCAATCAGATCGCACCAGAAACGTCAGTGGCCAATCAGATCGCAGAACTGGAAATCTGTTGGTAAAAAAATAGACTCCGCCCCGCTAACGGGACCCCCGCCCCCCCCCCCCCTGAAACAATTATAATAAAAATAAAATAAAATAATAAAATAAAAAATATAAATCCTTTAATCACAGTAACGTTGGCGAGCTAGCTAAATTATACATACATTGGTATTCATATAAATCAATCAATTCACTAAGACTTTAAAACGGTGGCGTGGCACGGTCTACGGAGACGCAAAAAAAACCTACCAAGTCCATTCCGAGAAAAATCCTGTGGGAAACACTGTCCCTGTATTGTAAATAGTTTGATTTGATTTGATTTGATTTTTATTAGTCTCGAACATAAAACAAGTTTAAAAAACAAAAAGGTAAATAGTCAAAGACTATTTCCATACAATAAGTGTTCGAGAAGGAACAAGGGGAAGTAAAACAACTTATCAAGCCCTGCCCCTTCCTTACAATGTTTGATTATAAAAATAAAAATAATATAACAAATAATAAAAAATAAAATAAAAGTACAGTTTTTTATATATCCAAATGAGAAATAATAATAGGCAGTCACATTACTGCTCAAGCTCCTCTCTCTTATATGTGTCCATAAGTGCTTGTTTATAGCTTAATTTTATACTCGCATCCAGACCATTCCAGAGTGATACCCCACAAACTGCAATGCACATACTTTTAAGAGTTGTACGTACCGTAGGTTGCTTTAAATGTTCATATGTGTGTTGGCACTACTGTATGTAAAATTGTAAATAAGTAAATGTATGTGTTAACCCATTCTCCGCCAATCATGTGTTAAGGCGGCTTTCTCCGCCATGCGTTGTCTGCCAATAACGCCGTAAGGCGTGTTTGAGATCAATATTTCATATTTTCGTCATGGTATTCATATTTCACCCACGGAGTCTTGGCTGATGCTGTAGGACTCCGCACAACTCTGCAACGCTTCAATACTGCCACCTGGTGGCCGATCGGCGAGTTGCAACCGGAAGTCGATAATTGTGACCCCGGTGTGTCTCCCTATTCCGTCCGGCCACTCGTTTATCGTCCCGGGACTCAATCCACACACCGTGGACAATGGATCGTTGCCATAACTCAATAAACGACATGATTTGGGCGTATATTAGTATTATACAAACCGGAACTGGATCGCCTCGATCAACATCACATAATTGGGATCTGTTTGCTCCACTCTCATCGCCCAACGCTACGAGGAGACTGACGAGAGTTTCAGCGTTTTTCTTTATCATTTTCGATACAAACTGCTCTGATCAATATATCACCCATACTACATAAATCATTTAACGTCGGTCATTGAATTATAAACGACCCCCCCCCCCCCCCCCCCCCTCCGTTCACCCGCAGATGATCAGTCATGACGTTTAGGACCATGTACAGTTGACATTTTTAATATAGCATGGATCGGTATCAAACTGCATTTGATAATCTAATATATGCATTTATGCCTATATCTCACGTTCTATGAAATACTGCAGAAAACGATAAAAACATATTTATACTCTAGACGGTATTTTAGTATGAATGTGTGAATGAAAAAGTAAAACGTTCCTACATCCTGAACGATAGATAATTGATGTTGAATGGGCCATAGTAATGTCAATTTAGCAATACAATTTAAAAAGTTATAGCCCTGCAAAGAAGGTGAACATCTCCATAGACAAATAGCGCTGGCAGAGGATGGTTTAGGATGATCAAAGTGGTGGCAGAGAATTAATTTACCTAATTTATGTGCAATTGTTTAATTTCAGCTCAGTGTAGAGAAATGCACCGATACTAGTAACAACCGCCTATGACGACACTGTTGACACCACGCATCAACACTAGTAGTTTTGGCGGGCCTACCACCCCCCCCTGAAAGGGGAAACACTGAGCTGTGACGTACCTCCGTCTGCAGGATGGCAGAGCGTTGCTCTTTAGCCGTCAGAGACTCCTTCAGGACGTCCACGTGCTGCTTGCTGTCAGAGAACTGGTTGTTCAGAGTCTCCAGCTTGGTCCTCAGACCCAACATCTCAGAGTCCTTACGGCTCAGGTCCTGTTTGGCCTGGTCCATCTGAGGAACACACACACACACACACACACACACGCACACGCACACACACACACACGCACACATTTGTTGACACACAGAAATGCAGACATAATTCACACATTCATTCAAAACACACAAAGAGAAAGAGATTCAGAGCGAGTCACAGAGTTGCCTCTGGACATGTGCGCAACGGCAGCGCTAAAACACGCTACAGGCCTTTCTGTCCGAGCATAAGCAGATTAAGCTCTATATGCGAATAAGGGAAATGTGTGATGGCAGTGGGTTTATTAAGAAAAGTGGAAAAACTTAAAAACATTTAGAACTTGGACACAGAAGTCCACCTCTTGCTCCGTCATTCTCTCTCTCTGTGAAGAAAGACCCCACAGTTATATTTCAGGATTGAGGTAAGTTCACTTTCCTTTCGCTCAATTCAAAAAGAGAAATTGACCTATCTCTGCAGTTGTGATTGGAGGATCAAGGAAGGAGGGCGGGGGGTTTGAGATAAGTGAATTGTAATTAATAAGTCGTACGTTACAGTACAATTTATTCTCAGTTACTCCTTGTTTCCTCCATTTCTTAATAATATTTTTTATTTTATTTAAGACAATCCATCTCCTAAATAGATTCAATAGCACTATGTCGCTATTATGTTGCCACGCAAAAAACAATGTATTGAGGGTTGGGATTAGTCATGATTAATGATGATTTTGCTACTTTTAGGTATTGTAATAACTATGTGGTAATTAGAGACATTTATCAAATTGCTTTAGATTTACTCCTCTCTCACGCAAAAAAAAGCTGTGTTCCATAAGGGTGAAATTAAACAACTGAAAGTGAACTTAATTCATCCCCGTTAAAGGCATTCCAGCAACCCACTCCAGTATAGCTGTGAACACAGTACTACAATACAGTTCAGAACAACACTGCCCCCTGCTGTCACAGTAGTAATCTACTGACATGTTGCATCCCTCCTGGTCCGCCTTCAGTTTAATTGAATCTGGGATGCAAAAATGTGAAGTGAAAGTACCCTGGTATAGTGGTTCTCAGCCGCTCCGGTGTCACGACGACACACTTCAGCTGTCAGGAGAATCCCAACGCACACACCAAGACACTTAAGGCTGTATAATGCCCCACAAAGAATCAGTCACTAGAGGTTCATGAGCAAACACAAAGTACGATTTCAAAGCGACAACGGCACAGAACCTCTACTGGATTTTGTGTTTATCGACACCAGCTTCCCAGCACCACTTTATCACAAAACTCTGGGGAGAATCTTGAAATAAGTTGCTGGACTGAGCCATGAGAGGGATTAGCTATAAGCACGACGTTGAACCAAATTTCAATGAAGTAAAGGATTTGTTAAGGTCACAGATTCAATCTTAAAAGGAACACGCAAACATTATCGGAAATGTGCTTACCGTCTTTTCCAGAGTCAGACAAGAAGATAGATACTAATTTCCTCTCTGTGCATTCAGTAGAAAGATATCCGGCTGCAAGCTAGCCTAGCCTATAAGGACTCTCGAGAAGATGGTAAGCGCATTGCCCATACTGTCGGCATGTTCCTTTTACCGGTTAAGTCCTAATCATATTTTGGTGCCAGGCCCATCAGGCTTAAGAGGTTAAGACACAACTCACTTGCAGGCAAAGCAGTAGCGATGCCCTGTCTTGTGGACTGAGAACCACTACACTGTACCTGATAGAGCAGATGGGTGTTGAGGTCAATTCACGTTCAGGTAATTTCCTTGAAAAATACACAGTCTGACCCCCCCCCCCCCCATCCATCCTTCCATCAATTCAATCCAAACCCAGCCACCCATGCAGAGCAACCTCATGCAATATATGAGTGAGAGAGAGAGAGAGAGAGAGAGAGAGAGAGAGAGAGAGAGAGAGAGAGAGAGAGAGAGAGAGAGAGAGAGAGAGAGAGAGAGATAGAGAGAGAGACAGGGAGACGGAGAGACAACGAGAGAGAGAACGAGAGAGAGACAGAGAGAGACAGAGAGAGAGACAGAGACAGAGACAGAGAGAGAGAGAGAGAGATAGAGAGAGAGAAGGTTGGATAGACACAGCACAGCTGGACCTTATTGGCATCTTGCTGTTTCTATTGGCATTCTATTGACACCGAACATTCAGACAGCTAGAATAACAGGAGGTCTTAAGCTATCGGCATCCGTGTCCTCTGACCAGCCCCGGACCCTGTTCCCTGACACTTTAATACCACGGTCTGACCCATCCTGCCACCTGAAAAGGATTCAATCTAGGTGGAAAAGCAGCAGGAGTCTTTTAAAGGTGCTGTAAGTGGTATTATTTTTGTTAATAAGTGGTATACATGTTAAAAATAATAGCTCGGGGCGGCTAGGTGGTGCAGTGGGCAAGGCACTCACCACCAATGCTGGAGGCGCTGGGTTAAAGCCCAGCTCTCCACATTGTTTTCAGTTTGGCTGGTCGTCCGTACTAATACAATTGGCAGTATTAGGGGGAGGGAAAACTGAGGGGTGGGGATCGGACGTTGTGGACAGCGACTCCTACAGGTCGGTTGGTGCGCCTGCGCAGTAGAATCAAGAAGCGATGGGGGCGGCGCCCCTCCAAAGCGCAGACCCCTGACACTGAAAGATCGCGCTGCGCAGGTGAAAAGATGCGACGGCTGCTACCTCGAGTATCGGAGGGGACTCGTGCTATGTATGACTTAGTCCACATTGCAGCCGGCTTGTGGGAGGCAAGAAACAGCGTTCGAGACAGGGGAGGGTTGAATTGGACGATACGAAATTGGGATGGGAGAAAAATAGAAAATGGGAGAAAAAAAGTGGATACAAATAATAATAATAATAATAATAATAATAATAATAATAATAATAATAATAATAATAATAATAATAATAATAATAAAATAATAAAATAATAAATAATAATAATAATAATAATAATAATAATAATAATAATAATAATAATAATAATAATAATAATAATAATAATAATAATAATAATAATAATAATAATAATAATAATAATAATAATACTAATAATAATAATAATAATAATAATAGCTGTACATTTCGACAGCCATCACTGACATGTCTGGTCAGTAACATGGGTCTCCCAGTCCTTCCGCTCTGCAGTAAAACAGAAAATAAATGTTCTGATAACCTGGGCCCTCATTCATCAACGTGGACGTAGAATATGTTCTATTTCCACACGTAAGCACGGAATGTAGAACTAGTGTACGCACAGGGAAGTCGGGATTCATCACACGGTGCGTACGCAGGCTCTACGCTCCTCCGTAGAACTTTGTTCTACCGTCAATGCTCGTGCATGATTATCCATATATGGTCATGAAAGTGAGGAAACACCCCCCATGGGATGTGAAATAATGGACTGACCCGAGCGGTACTCCGAGAAACTCCACGGAGAATTCACTGCTGTCGAACCAAGAAGACACTATCGCGTATTATGGGATAAATAAAAGGCGGATTTGTAAACGGTGATGTCAGATATCAACGGCTCCCTAAGACCATTGCTGCAATTCTGCCTGGACAGCTCAAAATACTAATAAAGACCGTTCGTTGACCACTGTTTGGCGTTGGTTGTGTGTCATTATAACCGTGCTGTAATATGAATGCCTTTATTAGTTGTGTTCGATTGGCTATATGATTTTTAGAGGCATCTATTTTGTTGTCGGCTAATAAAGGAATATGACTGCCTTTTCCCGTGTTGTTTGATTAATACCCAGGGATTAAAGTTCTCCTCAATTTGATTCCAAATCGCGATGGATCTCCCGTCAATTTTCTACCTGCTGCATATGATTTCTAGAGGCATACTACAATCCATTTTGATGTCAGTATTGGGTAGCCTACATAAACAATAATACGAGAGCTATACAAGAACAATGAATCTTACTGCCATGTATGATGTAGCAGGTACGCCATGTGTAGCCTGCCTATATGTGATCAATACAAACATGAACTTGAATTCCATCATGTCTGTGTGCGGGTCACTGCGGGAACTCACAAGGCTGTTGTCACAATGTAAATAAGAACGTGCACTGAAAAGTTACAGTATGTAGTTGGTTGATCATTTGTATGACAGTCAGTAAACCCTTGCAAAAAGTATCCGTTTTATTTAAAGGGGAACTATCTTATAAATGGCCTTTTTGAGTGTTTAGCATTGTTTCCTAGCTATGTGAACTTATATTAATATGATCTATGTCTCAAAATTCTCATATTGGCGCATTCTTCCAATTCTCCTCTCACAATATTCACCCTCACTGAACTGAGTCGTTTGAAAATGTGCCTATATGTGATGTCATATAGTCACTGCTGCATGTTAATGTTCAGGCGAAGACGACGCTCCGCAGTGGTTTAGGAGCCCAGGCTCAAAACAGCTCGAGATCTTGAGGTAGAAAAATGCTGTTTTTGAGGACTTGATTAGAAATACAAAACAATGAATAAAAAAATATATATATATTACAGAGGTGTTCCATAGACTCACAGGAATTGTGTAAAAGTGCCCAAATAGTGAAAGAAATAGTAAAATAGTTCCCCTTTAATGAATTGAAAACATTCAGCATCGCCTTCCTCCCGGCATCCAGCAATAACATGTATCAGGCAAATGCGCATCGCAACATTGACTGAGTGGAATCCCTTTCTATTCACACAACTGCATTTGTGATGGAGCTTTGACAGCTACAGTAACAGTCTATTGGTCGATCCATCTCCAATATCACGATGGACCGTGCCGCGGTGGCAAAGACCCGAGGGTGGAGAGGATCTTGAATGAATTCCATCATCATATATATATGTTGTGTGTCTGTCCACTATGTTTGTTACTTTGTTATTCCCCCCCCCCCTATCTATGTAAAGCGACCTTGGGTCTCTTGAAAGGCGCTATATAAAATGAAGCTATTATTATTATTGTTATTATTATTATTATTATCATCACATCTGTGCGGGAGCTCACAAATAGACTGTTAGTCTCAGTGAAGTTTCAACGGAGGTCATCTATTCTAACCAACAAATTGAAGTAGAAAGCATTTCGTGACCAATCTTATTTGGAAACATGACACACAAAATAATTTGCTTTTTATTTGAAACAATATCTAATCGCGTTTGGAGGTTGGTGTTTTGCGTCTGCCCCCCCGTGCCAAACAAGCAGGCCAACCTCTTGTTCGCGTGTGAGCCCGTTATAATTACACTACTGTCGCTATTTTACAATGAACTATAATGAATTACGGGTCATACAGAAGTTGAACACTAATGCACGGAAGCTTATTTCCGCCTTGAAACTAATGCAGGACTGAGGAGTGCTTATGCGTAGTAACGATATTCTACCACTGGGCGCGAGGTACGCCAGGTCCGACCTGTGCGTAGATGTAAGCACGGAGTCAAGTTCAAATCGAAATTGATGAATCCCACTCTTTGCTTAGAAATGATCGTACGCACAGGGTAAGCACAGATCTGTGCGTAGAACACGTTGATGAATGAGGGCCCAGGTCTTCACTTTATCCAATCGGGAGAGAGGACTCCACACACTGCAAACATAGTCTGACAAAAAATAAGAAATAAAAACAAATATGTGCTTGATCCAAGTAAAATATTCTGCCAGCAAATGTGGGAAGGCAAGATTTCCTGAAATAAGTAGGAATATCTAGGGTTCATTCTCCTGATTGGATAAAGTTTCTGTTACTGCAGAGCTGGGAGAAAATAAATAAAAAACCAGACTGAGAGACCAAACACACCGTCATGTCACACTGTACACTTACTGTAGATTTCTGTAGATTTTATATTAGAATGTATATACATAGCATAGGAAATGTGAATCCCGGACCTTATTTTATTATTATTATTTTATTCTTAGGCTTATTTTATTCTTTATTCTTAGGCAATTATTTTGTTATTCTTATTCGTGACTTTGTTTTGTCTACCCTAAATGTTTACTGTGAGCGATTTGTAGTGCCAAATTTCCCTCAGGATGATTAAAGTATTTCTATTCTATTCTATTCTATTCTATTCTATTCATCAGTGATGGCTGTCTGAATGTAGAGCTATTTAACACTTATTTTAACAAAAGAAAATACCACTTACAGCACCTTTAACTTAGGAGTGAGTTTACAGTCATCCAAATGACTGAAAATACCCAGGGGGCAACTAGAGGGTGGATAAGGCAAAGTATGATGTTCACCAAAGGTTGCATTCATTCACAAATGAAAATGAATGTTCTGGCCTGTTACAGTTTACTGTCTGAAAGGATGGTGTCTCTACTGTCATTCTACTGGGAATCTATTGAAGCAACCAACAGCCATCAGCCAGACCCAGTCTTTGTGGAAGAGGGGGAGAGAGAGAAGAAAGAAAGAAAGAAAGAAAGAAAGAAAGAAAGAAAGAAAGAAAGAAAGAAAGAAAGAAAGAAAGAAAGAAAGAAAGAAAGAAAGAAAGAACAAGCGCAGCACTACAGACTGGCTGTGTCTCTCTTACTGAAGACCCATCCTGCTGAAGCTCATTGGCTCGTTGCCTTAGCTCCTCCTTCACTGATTGGCTCTGACTTAGCTCCTCCTTCAGCTTCTCAACCTATCAGGAGAGGAGGGTGTCCCCATGACAAAAGCCAATCAGATGTCATCGCCGCTGTGGTACAAGTAACACTCGTTTTCGGAAAACTTACTGGATTTTCAGGACTTCTTTCAAACCCAGTCAGTCAGAAGTACAGTATATTACATACATTTCAATCAATCAATAAACCAACAACAACTATGGTTGCATCATCGCTGAGTGACAAGACAACATGCAACTCCAAAACCAAAGATTATAATGGGCACATTATATACACAATGAATGGATGCAGTACATGCTACTACACATACAATAAGTGAATGCACATGTGTGCGTGCGTGCGTGTGTGTGAGAGTGTGTGTGAGTGTGTGTGTGTGCATGCGTGTGTGTATGCGTGTGTGCGTGTGTGTGCATGCGTGTGTGTATGTGTGAGTGTGTGTGTGAGTGTGTGTATGTGCTAAGGCTGAGCCCGAACCCTGTTTTTAGGGTTCGAACGTTCGCCAGGGTTTATCGAACGAACGTTCGAACGTTCGTTTTTTGTAATTTTTTTTATAAAAAAAAGTTTTTATATAATTTTTTTTTTATATAATTTTTTATTTTTTTGTATTATAGATCCTACGGAGGGCGGCATTGCATAATCTATTGGTGAAAAAACATGTTGTTTACAGTGGTGGCTGTTCATGTAAACATGTAATTAAACAAAGCACTCAGAAGAAAATAAACAAGCTACTGAGTACTGCATAAAGTTCCTACTTATGAAAAACAATAGCCCTTGCACACCGCAGTCACGTAAGGGGCTAGATAAACAAATGCATTCGTTTTGTGGCATTAGCGTTATATAGTTAGTGTTACACGTTCAATAACAGGTATTCACTCTTGGTCGACGGGAAGGAGAGAGGCGCGCGCCTCAGCTCCTTCCACCGTCTACCTAGGAACGGGGGACAACAGAGAGACACCGGCGGGGTGCCGCCGGGCTCCCAACACGCCTGCCGCCCGTCCGCCCTCGGCCAGAGTTGTTTACAACGCAACCACCTCCCGCCATGAAGCTCGCGCTCCGTGGCCGAAAAAGGCTGATTAATAATCTTCCTCAGCGGGGAGCTACGGAGTCTGTTCACTCTGTTGTGCTTCTCGGTCTCGCAAGCAGATAAATGTATTGCCGGAAGTAAAAAAAATAAACAAACGCTTGCCGATTGGTGGTAACAGCAGAGGCGGGTGCAAGCGGTGTGACGTAATTGGCAGAATCGCCTGTCAATCAGAATGGTTCTATTGCATTGGTTGAGACAATAGTATCCAGCTACAGCCCGGCAGAGACCACACTGGTTGAGCCGAGCGCACTCGGGGGACGCGCCGCTTCACATCGCCTCAACGTCGCGCGCCTGCCTTTTTTTTTTTCACCGAACGTTCGAACCTATTAATTAAAGTCCGAATGTCAACGTAACGAACGAACGTTCGAACGTTCGAACGTTTGGGCTCAGCCTTAGTATGTGCGCGCGCGTGTGTGTGTGTGCGTGTACGCGAGTGTGTGTGTGTGTACGCGTGTGTGTGTGTGTACGTGTGAGTGTGTGTGTGTGAGTATGTGTGTGTGTGTGTGTGTGTGTGGGTGGGTGAGTGTGTGTGTGTGTACGTGTGTGTGTGTGTGTGTGTGTGAGTGAGTGTGTGTGTACGCGCGCGTGTGTGTGTGTACGTGTGAGTGTGTGTACGTGTGTGAGTGTGAGTGTGTGTGTGTGTGTGCGAGTGTGTGTACGTGTGAGTGTGTGGGTGTGAGTGTGAGTGTGTGTACGTGTGTACGTGTGTACGTGTGAGTGTGTGGGTGTGAGTGTGAGTGTGTGTGAGTGTGTTCCCACCTTGTTCTTCATGAACTTGGAGTGAGACCTGTACACCTCCATCTGTTTGATCTCCTCCTCTCGCTCCTCGCAGCTCAGCGCTCCGTTAGACTTCAACATGGCCACCTCCTCCTCCAGCTCCCGCAGGCCTCGCTCCATGCTGCTGATCTTGGAGTCCTTGATGCAAACAATTAGGGCTGTCTTAAATACTTTGAAGCTTCGTTCGATGGGCATGGGATTCGAATATGAAAATAAAATGCGATTATGTAAAAGAAAATATATATATGATTTAATTTTTTTTGCAAAATCAACTCTGCCTCTCTTTGTTAACTACAACAAACAATGCTGTTTGTTATTTGAGATGAGGTCGGACTCGGCACTGACAGATTTGTGTTCATTGTGCTGCTTTTATAAAGCCTCAAATGACGGCTTACAATATTTCATGAAAGCAAAGTGTTTAGTTTGTCTAAGATTTAAAAAGGTTTAAACTTTACAGCACTGACAAAGTTGAACAAAGTGCTGTACAAGTCCCACAACATAAAAATATATATATATATTATAATAAAAAAAAATTATATATATTTTTTTTATTCCCTTTATTTTTATTTCGAAGTTTCGAATTAAAATCGAATCTCGGCCCCGAAGCTTCGAATTCCCAAAAAAATAATCGAAGGTCAGCCCTACAAACAATCACACACAGAGTGAGTCGTGTTGAGAGGAACAGCTTGAGCCTAAAGTGGTACGAGATACTTGTCAGCAGTGTTAATTTAGTCAACGGAAATGACGACCAAATATGGTCGTTGGCAAAGCTTTTTCGAGACGAGACGTCGCGTTAATGGAGATCATGTGACACTAATGTGACGGAATTATTCATGCAAACGACGACACACAAAATGTAGTTTGCAAAATAAATTCTCGCTAAACGTTTATTCAACTTTAACTTGCTACTTGCTAGCTAACGGGAACTCGTTTGCCGACGGGAAAGTAACAACCGTAATTGTCCGTGCGGAACCCTTATCCCCCCAACACATCGTTCCGTGGGTGAATTATTGTAATGTTCTGGGGTTTTGTCGCTCTAGTTGGGTGTTGTTTCCCCTCGGGAGATGTGGGAGGACGGACCAGGGAAGTATCAACTTGTAAAACCCCATATTGAGCTGGAAATAAAGCACCATACAAAAGGAAACTCTCCTCTTTCTTCCCTACATTACTGCATGACGGATCGCTACATTATGTTGATCCACCACAATAGAACCCATTAAATAGCTTACATGAGTCTAATCAGCTAGCACTAACGTTAGTTTTTTTGTTTAGAAAAAAACTCACGCCAACTTATGAGGCTATAACTGAGTGGCGGCCGCGAGACTAAACAAAAAAAAACAAATCTAGACTAAACAAAGACTAAAATGCTCAGACCTGTAGTTGACTAAAACTGACTGAGCGTAAAATATACGAAGGTGACTAAATATGATGAAAACGAAAAAGAGCATTTGACACATGACTAAGACTAAAACTAAAATTTTAAATACCTGACGAAATGAACACTGCTTGTCAGTAGAGTAATGGTTGCGTGTCTGTCCACTAGGGGGGCGTAATGGTACACGTATTGATTAGGGGTTGGGGGGGAAATCGATGCAGCGTTCCGCTCTACACTTCCATGGTTGAAGCTGGCCTATTAATTCTGTTCATAAACACCCTGTACCGAACCGTTCGGTACCAATACTAGTTGTGGGAATCACCACAATATCATATTATCACAATACTAGAGTCACAATATTGTAATATGGCATTTTGTGATATAATAAAAAAGACCTGATGAAACACACTCCACACACACACATTCATGCACACACATACTCCTTAACACCACACACACACACACACACAGTCTCTTACCTTCATCTCTATAACGGTCTGCAGGGCTTTGGTCTTGGCTGATTCGGGTGCAGCCTCATATCTTCTGTGGAGCTCCTGGGTGACACACACACCACGACGGTCAGCCAACGATGGAGAGACAGGACCGGAGGGGTGAAGGGATGGAGGGAGGGAGGGGGGAGCGGGACGTGGGGTCAGAGAGGTAGGGGTAGGGAAGGAAGGAGAGGGATGGAGAGAGGGATGGTGAGAGGGATGGATAGAGGAAAAGGTGGACGGAGGAGGTTGTGAGGAAGAGGATGGGGCAGGGAAGGAGGGAGAGGGATGGAGGGAGGAACGGGAGGGATAGATGGGAGAAAAGATGGATTGATGAGGTCGGGAGGAAAAGGAGGGAGCAGGGAAGGAGGGAGAGGGATGGAGGGAGGGAGTGGCGGGAAAGGTTGGAGAAAAGATGGATTGAGGAGGTCGGGAGGAATAGGAGGGGGCAGGGAAGGAGGGAGAGGGATGGAGGGAGGGAGGGGAGGGAAATATGGGAGAAAAGATGGGTTGAGGAGGTCGGGAGGAATAGGAGGGGGCAGGGAAGGAGGGAGAGGGATGGAGGGAGGGACGGGAGGGGTGGATGGATGGATGGACAGAGGAGGAGGAGGGGCGACGGTAGGGAGAGGAGGGGGCAGGGAAGGAGGGAGACCATCGCAGTGGGGGGCGGCGTCGCGGGGAAGCAGAAAAAGATAATGAATCAGGGAAAGGGGGAGAGGGTTGAAAGGGGGGAGACATGTGGAAAGGTGGGGGGATAGGAATGGATGGAGAGACAATAGGGATGGATGGAGAGATGGGGAACAGAGGAGAGAAAGGGAGGAAGGGAGAGACTGGGAAAGAGGGAGGAAGCAGGTGCTTCAGTTTTTTTGTTGCATGAGCTTTTAGCATCCGGGGGTCAATCCGTCCATCCCACATAATTCAGTCTCTATGGGCTGCCTCTCACTGAGCAAACTCTGCCTCTCACTGAGCAAACTCTGCCTCTCACTGAGCAAACTCTGCCTCTCACTGAGCAAACTCTGCCCCTCACTGAGCAAACTCTGCCTCTCACTGAGCAAACTCTGCCTCTCACTGAGCAAACTCTGCCTCTCACTGAGCAAACTCTGCCTCTCACTGAGCAAACTCTGCCTCTCACTGAGCAAACTCTGCCTCTCACTGAGCAAACTCTGCCTCTCACTGAGCAAACTCTGCCTCTCACTGAGCAAACTCTGCCTCTCACTGAGCAAACTCTGCCCCTCACTGAGCAAACTCTGCCTCTCACTGAGCTAATGCTGCCCCTCACTGAGCTAATGCTGCCCCTCACTGAGCTAATGCTGCCTCTCACTGAGCTAACGCTAAAGGCTAAATTGCTAGTACTGTTTAAAATGTTAATTAATGAAAAAGAATTCTGCTTCAAATGCTACAGTAGCAATCGCTCCAGTCTGTTAGCCTAAAAAAAAATTGTGTGTGTGGGTGCGTGTGTGTGTATGGTGGGGGTTAGCTTCTAATGCAAGCAAATAGCCTGAACAAATATGTTTGCTAAGTAAATAATAAAATTGTTTGCCTCAAACGCTGGTAAAAATCTAAACTGTTAGTTTAAAAAGCTCATAAATAATAGAAGTTGTTAGTTTTAATACTAATATGAATCCAATCGACTAGCTCAATATCCTACTAGTCCATTAGCTTGAAATACTATTCAAAGTTGTCTGCTGTCAGTGCTCATAAAATATCCAACTGGTTTGCTTCGAATCCAAACAAATAACCAAAACTCAAAGCTAAAAAAGAAAAATCGAATCCCTTCGCTTCAAATGCAAAATTAAGTCAAACTTCAACAATCTTTCCCCTTTTTGGTCAACGAAGACCAAGATGCAGCCTCCGATCTCTCGCAGTAGACGACACAATATACTCCAGCGAAGGCTATAACCACCACCACAAACTGGACTGCATCTCTGCCCGTTACCCAAAAATAAATAAAAAATAAAACAAGATTAAACTAGATTCTACTAATTTCAGGAAGATTCTCTCCGTCTGTCGTGCTCTGGCCTTCTACCCCAACCAAGTAGCAGAATGAAAGAGAGACAAGACGGTGGGTAAAAGAGAGGACAGAGAGAGAGAGAGGACAGAGAGAGAGAGAGGAGAGAGACAGTGTGAAAGCAGGAGAGGAGATCTCTGAAAGGCCGTGCAGTATATGCATCACTGCTTCTTTTTTTAGAGGAGATGCACGTTGCCACCAGGCTAACAAAGGCAGCTAATGCATTAGCTAGAGAGCACACACACACACACACACACACACACACACACACACACACACACACACACGTGTATGAAAGAGGTGCTACAGTAGACTAAGGACGACTGTATGTAACTGGTAGCTAGAGGGGTACTTTAAACACACTGCAAGCACGCATGCGCTATTTGTTTACAGGTCCCTGTCTAATGGTAAGCAGCATTAAAGGTAAATTTAGTACAACTTCTTGTCATTAAGTGCGTGCTTACATGCATAAAGTATTCCAGATAAAAGCTTTTATCCCAGTTAAAGGGAGAGTGTTTGCACCAACATCACGATTTGGTCAGTAACACGGATGCACGGACATTGTGGAGATACTGGAATTTAAACATCAGAATGGATTGCACGCTGAATGTTTGATAAACAGTAAGTTGATTTTTAGGATTTTAGGATGTCTAAACCACAGAAAAGTTCAGGAAAGCAAGTGGAAGCTGCTAGAACCTACGTACAGAGAAGGACTTAGTCGGCAGGAAAGGGTGCGATATTCTCATAAACTCGGACTAATAAGTGGTGAAGATCCGTACGAGCTGGCTCCTTCATCTTGGAGTTACTTACCACCCGACAATTCTGCCTTCTATTGCCTATCCCGACATAGTGAACTACCTCGTTTTTTCACCAAGCCCATACACAGATGAAGACCTTAAATCTTACAAAGGTTTGGACGCCTACAACCAGATGTTGTGTGGATGGATGGGTGAGCGATGCACAGTATCAGCTCATCGATGACATGTCACATGTGTATTGTGAAAGCCAAGGTAATTCAATAAAGTTACATTAAAAAAATTACTACTAGTAAAACATTTTGAATCGAAATGCTGATCGGTACTTTGGTAGTTCGTTCAGACGGGAGAGAACAGAGGAGAGGGGGTGTTCGCCTCCTTTTTCTTTTTTTTTACTTAATTTTTTAGCGTTTATCGCTTTTTCTGGTCAAGCATGACCGACAGAAACAGGTTGAATGGGATATAGATCAGGGGAAGACACTCTGAGAAAATACGGCGAGTCCGGGAGTCGAACTCGTGTACCCCAGATCCGTGACACGCGGGTTGTCCCCGACGCCGAAATAGCGCCGAGATACGCGGTGAGCTACTGGAGCTCCCCGTTCGCCTCCTTTTTTGCACACTTCTCCCTGATTTGTAATAGCTTTTGGCAATCTGAAGTACTCCGATTAGTACAGCCAAAAACACGGCAATAATTGACCATTTTGAGCAACAATGACCGGGACCAGTTGCGAGTCCGTTTGCTTTGTATGAGTTCAGTATCTCCAAAATGGCCGACTTCCAGTTTGATGACACGTCGTGACAACAGTACTCTATACTTGCCGGGAGTCATCTATTCTTATCCTAACGCAGTTATGCTTCCGTGTTCGAGTTTTGCGCTCCGATTGGCCACTGATGTTTCTGGTCGCACCAATCGCGTGGCGGCAAGTTCTTTCGCCGGTTAAGCTTAGGCACTCTTTCAAAGTTGGTTAAGGTTAGAGTTTGTCTTAGAGCATGGCGATAGAACACCAGCCCTGATTCCAAACTCTAACCTTAACCAACTTCGAAAGAGTCGCCTAAGCTTAACCAGTGATAACCTAGGCGTTAGGTAGTTTGCTGCTGGTCGAGGCGGAAATGGGCGCGTCACGCGATTGGGCGCACATGTCACATGACCAAAAACGTCAGTGGCCAATCATCTCGCACCAGAAACGGCAGTGGCCAATCAGATTCGCAAAACGCGAACGCGGAAGCATAAATGCGCTAGGAAACGAATAGACGCTGCCGGGAGTGTGGTGGATGCAAAGCTCCCTTTACTTACCAAGTCCTTAGTTCTGGCCGAAAAGCAAACAAGGTCACAAAATCAAAACGCTTTTAATCCACATCACAACACGCCGGCAAAAGGGTGACCTGTGTTTCTAATACAAAGTCATCGTCCTCCAGAACTTGGCACTATTTTGTTTCTCGGAAAAAGCCGGTGTATTATTATGTGCCGTTTCACGTCATCAGTTTCAAAATGCTGGAGCGCCGTGGTTTTGTTTTGGAGGTGGTTAACCCTTTGCCTGCATGTTGTGGTGTGGATTAAAACTGTCGGTTCCATGACCCTGTTTCTGCTGTTTGCTGCCGGCCTAAAGCTTCCTGGTTCACTCAGAACCCAGCCAGAACTCCGACCACGGGACTCGGTAAGGACACAGGACTAGCTTTGCATCGGCTACACTACTGGCAAGTAGCCATTATTGGGACATACAGTAGGCCTACTGTTTTCATATGCTGTTTTCAATACACCCTGTGTAAACAGAACAGTGTGCATTAGCTTAGCATGAACAACTAAGCTAACACATATTGCAAATACCAAGAGTAAAATGTATAGGATATAACTGTACACATTACATTAGCATCATGGCTAATAGCAATGATGTACTGTACACATTACATTAGCATCATGGCTAATAGCAACATGGCACTGTACACATTACATTAGCATCATGGCTAAGGAGAATACCACTCAACTTGAGAATTGACAAGTAGTTTTGTTCCCATGAGTATGAGCAAAGAAACCAGAGAGTCAGGATTCTAATCTGTTGTGTGAAGCCAAGAGAAGAGGTCGACTAATTATTGACTTTGTAGGTAATTCCCTAAAGTGTAAAAAATGCGAAAATTTTGTTTTATGAAACTCACTTGATATTTAATGGCACTTAAATACAGTTATGGCATGAAAAACGTATCTCAAGTACTGAGACTTGAAGGTAGGCCTACACCTGAAACTATAAGCTGTGCAGTATACAAATTAATTTGGGTTGAGAGTTATAGAGTTAAATAGTGGGGATGTGTGATGTCATTATGGTTGCATATATTCCAGGAAGTATTAAATGCGGGTCATGACTTCTTGCGGTCTGTGTCGACCACACAGCATCAACAAGGCATTAACACGCAATTGAGGCCTGTGTGACTGTGCCAGTAGGGTCTGTGGAGGGTTTGGGCGTGGAGTCACGCACCTCCAAAATGTCTTATTTCTTACTGATGTAAAGCACTTTTAACTGCAATGCCCTGTATGAAAGGTGCTATACAAATAAAGTTATTATTATTATTATTATTATTATTATTATTATTATTATTATTATTATTATTATTATTATTATTATTATTATTATTATTATTATTTGTTGGCCATGCTAGCGATCTAAACAATCAATCCATACCAAAGCTAGCTATGTAGAAGGTGAGACATTTACATTTGGTCATTTGGCTGACGCTTTTATCCAAAGCGACTTACAAGTTCTGTACGACAAGTCAGCAGGAAGGGCACAACTCTATCAGCTGAGTAACAATGTTCATCAAAGTGTTGAGTGCTACAGTGTAGGTTAGTATATTAGGACAAGTTTTAAGATTTGTCTAAATGACATCCAGATGTTTTGGTTTGAAATGGCTTTTAGTCAGGGGGTTCTCCATGGTTTCTCCATAGAGCTCCATTATACTTTTAGTCAGGGAATTGACATGGTATCTCCATAGAGCTCCATATTGCTCTGTCCGCAATAACTATGAAGCGACTTGATGTTCATGGTGACCGAGCACGCCGTCTGCACCATACAGACCACACAAACCGCAAGAAATATGAGGGATGTTTTAAATACAATTCAGTGAAATAATGAACATTTATATTATATATGTCATAATATTCATATATTTTCTTCATTTCCATGAGCTGTATTTGTGTTTCTTTAGGTTATAGCTGTATTTGTGTTTCTTCAGGTTATAGGGTCGTCTCATGGCACACTGTAGGAAAAACACATTTTAAAACTAAAATTCAGTGGTATTTCCCTTCAACAAAAGGACAAGATGTGTGCTTCATATCACTGAAAGTACTTTCAGGTGAACCCACTCAAACAGCTGCTGAGGCAGCCAGTGTTATTTCCATCCAATGAAAATAATGGCAATTAGTCAACAGAAATCTCTACAAAGGCAAACTCTACACTTTAAAACCGAAACAAGAAAGACTAGAAAGAAATGATGTAAAAAAGTATGTTTTGTCTTTACAGAGATGTAAACACACTAGGGCTGACCCCTATAAGTCGATTAGTCAACTAATCGGTCGAAAGGAGCCGTAGTCGACTGGCCAACGTCTTAGTCGAATATATAAAAAATAAATAAAATACAAAGTATAATTCTTTATTTTTTTTTATCATTCTTTCCAAAAGAAAAGAGGCCTATAAGCATGGCTAACGCTAATGGCACGCATACCAGAGGCTAACTGCCTACGAAAACAGGCACAGAGGCACTGAAAGAGGATTTCACCCATCTAATGAACACATTAGACTAGACAAATATCAAGATGTATCCATCAGTGGGCCAATTGCATGCTTTTGCAGAGGACAAGAAGCCTTCAGTCGACTCCTTCAGACATTAAGCACCCCCCACAGCCCAAATGGAATGATAAAAAAAATAAAAATAAAAATAAATATTATACTTTATTTTATTATTATTTTTTTTTAGTCGACCAATAGTCGACTAACGGCAGATTTTGGCCAATCATAGTCGACCATCCAAATCCTTAGTCGGGGACAGCCCTAAAACACACACACAGTGAATCGTCTTTGGGGGTGGTTAAAGTTGATAAATAATAATAGTTAAAATGACAAAACTAAACAAAAACAACAAACAAAACAAAAATTATTATCAACTATTCAATATTTTTGCTAAAGCAACATTCACATTACATCATTCAGGTAAAACGTTTGTGACATACAACTCTAGAAGAAAAAAAAACACACAAATATATTCTCTCCCAAATTCAAAAACGAGAGTGCTGAAACTCAAAAGTGTGATGTCATCAGATATAAAGTCTGGAGCCGCTCCATAGACAATGCATTTGAAAGATGATAAAGGTGACACTGACAGCACCACCTAGGGGAAGTTCTCAGTATACGGGTGCATTTTCTGTTTCAGAACTGAGACCACTACTATAGAATAAAGCTGGTTTGGGGATAAAAAATAAAGTAATTCAGTCAATAAAGCAGCTCCAGACTTTATACCTGATGACAAGTTTAAGTATTTACTTCCCTCAGTAATGAATATGCATGAGAATACTAGTAAACCAAGGAGTATCACTGTATAGACCAAGTAAACCCAGCTCACATCCCCACCTCCTGATCTCAAGTCAGACATCTACTGAAGCTCCTCACATTCTGAGCTCCTATATGTATCTATATATATATCTTTTTACTAGACTTCACTCAAGTGTATTATTGATACTCTCATTGATACTATGTTTGTTTCTGACTCAAAGTGTGTGTGTGTGTGTGTGTGTGTGTGTGTGTGTGTGTGTGTGTGTGTGTGTGTGTGTGTGTGTGTGTGTGTGTGTGTGTGTGTGTGTGTGTGTGTGTGTGTGTGTGAGTGAGTGAGTGAGTGAGTGAGTGAGTGAGTGAGTGAGTGAGTGAGTGAGTGAGTGAGTGAGTGAGTGAGTGAGTGAGTGAGTGAGTGAGAGAGGGAGAGAGAGAGAGACAGAGGGGGGGGGGGGGGTGAGTCCTCAGCCCTTGTGTGGGTGAATGTAACAAGTTCGTAACGTGTTCTTTCCCCTATTATTTCATGCACACTTTATTCATGGTTTTAAATAATTATTTTCTTTTAAGTTATTTTGTGCATCACTCTGTTTTGAATTTGATGTAAATTTGCAATGCATGAGGGTCATCCTTTTGTGTTAAATTGCTGCATAAAGCAAGCATTTGTTGACCCACGTTGATAAGTGTTGACCCACGTTGATAAGAGTATTAAAACTTGAAAAAGATCCGTTTAAGGTAGATTTAGAACAGATACAAAAATAATTAGCTAGGCGAATTATTACGAATAGGCTAATTAATAAAATATAATTGCTTAGCTAATTGTTTAGCTACAAATATATTTGAAAGATGACAACTTTTTATAGATCGTCATTAGTCAGGCTGAGGCTGCAGCCACCATGTCCCAGCCGCGTACTTACTTGCGCCTATTTCCGGGTCTAACAGCCTGCAAACTACCTAACGCCTAGTTTATCACTGGTTAAGCTTAGGCGACTCTTTCGAAGTTGGTTAAGGTTAGAGTTTGGAATCAGGGCTGGTATCGCCCTGCTCTAAGACAAACTCTAACCTTAACCAACTTCGAAAGAGTGCCTAAGCTTAACCGGTGGCAGAACTAGGCGTCACGCGATTGGCGCACATGTCACATGACCAGAAACGTCAGTGGCCAATCAGATTGCGCAAACCGAACGCAGAAGTACAACCCATGATTGATTGATTGATTGATTGATTGATTGAAAAGTTTATTAACAGATTGCAGAATGGGTACAGTACAGTACAGTACGTAGAAACTGTACATTGGAGGAGGTTGGGTGGGGTTGGGTGGGTGGGTGGGTGGGGGCTGTACATTGGAGGTGGGGGGGGGGGGGGGGTTGGGTAGGGGACACACACAAATTGTACTCTGTACATTGGAATACTGACAAAGCCATACTTGGTCATTTACTGTACAACTAGGTTAGGACATTTGTAGGGGCCAGTTTCGAATTGCAGTCTCCCGTAGGTGTTTTTTGAGAGTGTTTTTGAAAGTGGGTAGTGATTCAATCACATTCCTTTACAGCTTTGGGTAGGGCGTTCCACATTGATGTGGCATAATTGCGAAACGTGTTTAGTCCCTTGTTTGAGCCGATTTAACATGATTTGTGGAGCTCCCTCTGGTGTTGTGATCGTGGTATTCACTGACCTTTGGGAAGTATTTTGACATGTACATGGGTACCACTTAGGGAAAGTATTCACGCGACTGGGACCGGTGGTGGTAGAGGGAGCAGCTAGGAAGGATGACAGAGGATAGGGAGAACGAGTGTCACAGGGCTGTGACCCAGTTTGTTGTCAAAGGCCTGCACCCCTTCTCTACAGTGGAGTCCAAGGGCTTTAGGTAACAACTAATCATTCAGTGTATATCGTTTTTTTTTATCTTAGATTTGTTGTTTATTATAAAAAGTCTATAATTCAGACACGTTTAAAACATTGTTGCTGCTGTTGCTGAAGAAATAATATTTATTTATTTATAAAGTTATATAAAAGAACATTGCTGCTGCTATTGCTGAAGAAATCATATTTATTTATAAAGTTATAAATAATAAAGCAATGTCGATAAAGTACCGAACCGTTAAGCAGTATCGATAAGAGTAGTAGTATAGATAAAATCCTAACGATACCCATCCCTAGGTAGAACACACATATTTTGAATGCCTTCGGCAGACTTCAAATGAGCCATTTTAATCTAGATTAACTCCAGGATTGCAGATAGATAGATAAAAATGATCTATGCCCACCTCTAATATAATTCAGTGCATGGGCCTCATTCCACCACTAGATGTCACCACTGTCTTATTAAATAAAACAAAAGCGACGGGTTGGGAGGATATTATGGCCATCTCTCTTACTGCCTAACTATAATTACAGTGTGTGTGTGTGTGTGTGTGTGTGTGTGTGTGTGTGTGTGTGTGTGTGTGTGTGTGTGTGTGTGTGTGTGTGTGTGTGTGTGTGTGTGTGTGTGTGTGTGTGTGTGTGTGTGTGTGTAAGAGAGAGAGAGAAAGAGAGCAATAGAGAATTCCTGACCTCTTTTTGAGGTATCTGAGTGCATACTAATTAGTGAGTGTTTGTGTATGTGTATGTGTATGTGTATGTGTATGTGTATGTGTGTGTATGTGTGTATGTGCGTGTGCGTGTGTGTGTGTGTGTGTGTGCGTGTGTGTGTGTGTGTGTGTGTGTGTGTGTGTGTGTGCGTGTGTGTGCGTGTGTGTGTGTGTGCACGTGTGTGAGCGTGTACACGTTTGCACATGTCTCTCTGAGTATGGGTGTGTGAGGTTTCAGTGTGTTTAGTATCTCTTCAGGCTTTTCTCTCTACAGCTTACACAATAGCCTGATGTACATACCGTCTTGTGATGAGTTGTATTTCTTTGTAACCCTGATATCATCTAAGCTGGATGTTTTCTTTTAACATTAAAGGCCCAATCCGTGTTTTTTTTACTATATCAATGTTGGGTACATTCACATCCATCCTAGAAGAGATGGTTTGTTCTGTACTGTAGGTGGAAAACATGCCGTTTAAAATGTTCTGAACCGTTTTACTCGAGACAACAACTATTTTCCTGTTGTCTAGTGTTATTCCAATTCGTATGTCTTGTTTCTGCGGGTGGGGCTCCCCTCTTGTTTATGTGTGGATCACTGACTGGGCCTTTGCTGGTGCTGGTTTGCATTATCTCTGTATTATCGGTTTGATTCCAGCACTTGGGTCCAGCTGACGACGTGTCACGACAGACTGTCTCCACAACAGCTGCACAACAACTCAATCACCGCTACTTTGTGTGCCGTTACGACTGTGGTTATCTTCAAACAATCGCCTCGACGTCGGTTTCCAAAGCAATCAGCTTGTGTCTTTCTACGTGGGCGAGTCTCTTGATTGGATACTTCTCCACTAATCATCCAGGCCTTTTCAGCCTTTCCTCTCGTTTACTGTCTTTTGTCTGCTTCTTTCCTTTCCAGCTTTCATTCGTTCTCTCCTCTCCCTCTCTCTCTCTTTCTCTCCCTTTCACACTCCCATCTACCATTCCTTAATCTCTTCTGCTTTCACTTCCCCTATCCACACACACGCGCTAACTCTCGCTCTCTCAAACACACGTAAAATGCATCCCTCTCAGCCTTCCTGCTGTCTCAATAAAGAACCTTCTCTCTTGTGTCTCCCCTACTCTGTCTCCCTCTCAGCCTCCCTACTGTCTCAATAAAGAACCTTCTCTCCTGTGTCTCCTCTACTCTGTCTCCCTCTCAGCCTTCCTACTGTCTCAATAAAGAACCTTTTCTCCTGTGTCTCCCCTACTCTGTCTCCCTCTCAGCCTTCCTACTGTCTCAATAAAGAACCTTCTCTCCTGTGTCTCCCCTACTCTGTCTCCCTCTCAGCCTCCCTACTGTCTCAATAAAGAACCACAAGGCATCCATTACCTCTCTGAGCTGTAGTGTCTCCTTGTCCTTCTGTTCCAGAAGACCTTCTAGGTGGTGGATGGTCATCTCTGCGTCAGCCAGTCGCCTCGTCCGCTCATGGTCCTCCTCTGTCACCCGCGACGACAAGCCTTTACTCTGTAGCATCTCCAGTAGCTTCTTAATGGACTCGTCCCTGATCGGACAGAATACAATACAATGCAATGCAATAGAATAGAATAGAAAACCGTTTTCTGTTTGAAACATTAACCTGCAACTTCTTTAATGGTTTCATCTCTAGAAGGGTAGAGTAGAAAAGAGACTTCGTCCTTCCAACCAATCCATCCACCGATCTGTATGTCTACTTATCTGTCCCTCCATTTACCCATGTCTATATCCTCACACACACACACACACACACACACCTACACACACACACACACGTATTAATTATCTATCTTCCACTTCATCTATTGTAGTATCTATCTATCTATCCATCCATCCATATCTGTGTGTAGTGGCTTTCCTCCCCCTCTCTCTCCGTACCTTGCAGTCAGAGTGTGTTTCAGTGTGTCTATCCTGAGCTCCATCTCTTCCAGAGTCTTCCTCAGGAGGAAGAGTTCTTTGGCCTGGTGCTCATACTCTCCGTGGAGACGCAGGAAGTTATCCTCCGTCATTTCCTGTGGGAGGGGCTGGTTGCCTAGGTGACCGCCGTTTGAGTAATCCGATTGGAGGAGCTGATTAAGGTCCCTCTGGATTCTGAGTTCGTCCTGCAAAGCCTGAATGGTACACTGGAGATGCTGGAGAGGAGAAGAGAAGAGAAGAGAAGAGAAGAGAAGAGAAGAGAAGAGAAGAGAAGAGAAGAGAAGAGAAGAGAAGAGAAGAGAAGAGAAGAGAAGAGAAGAGAAGAGAAGAGAGGAGAAGAGAGGAGGGGAGGGGAGGGGAGGGGAGGGGAGGGGAGGGGAGGGAGGAGAGGAGAGGAGAGGAGAGGAGAGGAGAGGAGAGGAGAGGAGAGGAGAGGAGAGGAGAGGAGAGGAGAGGAGAGGAGAGGAGAGGAGAGGAGAGGAGAGGAGAGGAGAGAGGAGAGGAGAGGAGAGGAGAGGAGATTAGTTTAACAAGTCTAGTCTAGTGTAGTTCAGTACAGTAGGACAGTGAATGATGCAATGGAGGTGGTAGAGAGAAAGAATATAATAATCTTCCTCCTTGTCAGCATAATACCATCATCATAATCTTCATTGTTATCACCATCATCATAATTTTTTCCATTACCACAATCACCACCGCCATCATCAACACCGCCATCATCATCATCACCACCACCAGCACCCCATCATCAACATCGTCGTCATCATCATCAACGTCAACATCATTATCATCATCAACACCACCAAAAGATGTGTCTCGTCATGGTCTGTGGCCAAAGGTCTCACCCTGAGCTGACTTTCATGCACAACGGTGCAGATAGAGAAATAGAGACAGAGGAAGAGAGAGAGACAGAGGGAGAGGGAGAAAGAAAAAGGTGGAAATGGAGGACAAAGGGGAGGGAGGGGGAGAAGTGAGGGAGAGGAAAACAGAAAAGAGAGAGAAGGGAGAATAAAGAGAAAATATATAGACAGAGAAAAAAGAATAAAGAGAAAATATATAGACAGAGAAGAGAAAAGAAAGAGAAAAGAGAAGAAAAGAAAGACAGAGTAGATGTTATCACTCTGCCTGACGCATCATTAATCACCACAGACTAACTAAGAGAGGAGAGGAGAGAAGAGGAGAGGCGAGGATAAAAGGGGAGAGGAGAGGATAAAAGGGGAGAAGAGAGATGGCGGCTACGTGGCGTAGTGGGCAAGGCGCTCGCCACGAAATGCTGGAGACGCTGGGCTCGTCAGTTAGAGCCCAGCGCTCCACATTTGCTTTCAGTTTAGCTGGTCGTCCGTACTAATACACATTGGCCGTATTAGGGGGTGGGAAACTGATGGGTGGGGATCGGGCGTTGTGGACAGCGACTCCTACAGGTCGGTTGGTGCGCCTGCGCAGTAGAATCAGGAAGTGTCGGGGGCAGCGTGAGCCTCCCACGCGTTACTCCTCGCCACTGAGAGATCGAGCTGTGCAGGTGAAAAGATGCGACTGCTGTTACCTCAAGTACCGGAGGGGACTTGTGCTATGTATGACTTAGTCCACATTGCAGTCGGCTTGTGGGAGGCAAGAAACAGCGTCCGTGACAGGGGAGGGTTGAATTGGATGATACGAAATTGGGATGGGAGAAAATATAGAAAATGGGAGAAAAAGTGGATAAAAAAAAGGGGGGGGGAGAAGAGAAGAAAAGGGAAGAGGAGATGAGAAAGGGGAGAGGAGAGAATAGAGGAGAGGAGAAGAGAAGAGGAGAGAAGACAGAGGAGAGGAGATGGAGGAAAGGAGACAGAGGAGAAGAAAGGAGAGGAGGGGAGATGGTATGATAGAAGAGGAGAGGAGAGAAAGCTTTGGACACACACAGCTCTTTGTGTCACGCCCTTCCAGTCATGAGACAGAAAAAGACAGAGAGAGAGAAAGAGAGAGCGAGCTGTAAGACAGTTGCATCCATGTAATTACTGTCCTGTGTGTGTGTGTGTGTGTGTGTGTGTGTGTGTGTGTGTGTGCGCGTGCGTGCGTGCGTGCGTCATGGTGACAGGGGGCCAAAGGGGACAGTGGAGAGAGAGAGAAGAGACAGAGGAGAGAGAAAGTAGGGAGGGGGGGGTCAGACAACTAGATGGGATAGACAGGAGACATTTCCTTGGTGTGTCCTGGTGTGGTGTCATGGAGCGGTTTAGGTGGCAAATGTGAAAAGGAACTCTCCAAATAGAATTGGCATCATAGCTGTCATTTTTGTCAATCTCTCCCTCTCTCTACCCCCCCCCCCCCCCCCCCACTCATACATCAGTCCCCGGTGGCACGCACACACACACACACACACAAAAAAACAGAAATACATAGCGATATGCACACTCGCAAGCACGTTCATACACACGCACACACACACGTTATACACTGTAGATCAGAGGTAGCCAACACGGTGCCCGCGGGGACCACGTGAGTCACCCGCAACTGCAAGGCATGTTCTAAAGATAGTACTAAGCATCATGGAGCTACATTAAAAAAAACATTTATTGCTTTTATTTTTGAACATGAAATATATTTGGAACAGTTTGTGATAAGAAATTGTATCTGAAATCTCTCCGTCAAAATTTCAAGTGTATCTCTCCGTCGCCCACAGGCTGAGTGGCAGTGCGCAGAAGTAAGGCATAATATAATCTTGAAATAGCCAATGGAAATGCTAGAAATGGTCACGTGGGCTGGGAGAACCAATGAAAAACTCCTATAGTTTCTCAATAGTCCAGTGCACTCTGCAGATCGCACGTCGGACAGACACACGCTGGTTGCGCATATAACAGAGGATAGAGAGAGTCCCTGGTCTTATAATAAAATGGCAAAAAGACAAAGATGTATAATGTTCAACAAGCATTGGAACTTGTGTGTGTGTGTGTGTGTGTGTGTGTGTGTGTGTGTGTGTGTGTGTGTGTGTGTGTGTGTGTGTGTGTGTGTGTGTGTGTGTGTGTGTGTGTGTGTGTGTGCGTGTGTGTGTAATGTACAGTATGTATTTTCAGTAGGGATGTCCGATATTATCGGCCGATATTGGTATCGGTATCGGTTTTAAAAATTATATATATATATATTTATTTATTTTTTTACATTTATTTAACCTTTATTTACCCAGGCAAGCAAGTAAGAACAAATTATTATTTTATTTATTGTCAAAGTATGCACAATGTTGTGTTAATTACACGACAAGAGATATGTAATGTTAAATTACCTGAAATTATTCCATTTTTGGGGGGGGGGGGAACCCTGCATATATGGGTATCGGTTGATATCGGTATCGGAAATTAAGAGTTGGACAATATCGGTATATCTGTATCGGTAAAAAAGCCAATATCGAGCATCCCTAATTTTCAGTTTTCACATCGTCTGCTAAAAAAAAACGCCCAGAACAATATCCAGATAAATGGCACAATCACTCACTGAGGAAACAGTGTATTTGCACCATATTTCATATGGAGGTTCAAAACACCAAATATAACTTTCTATGTAAAAAAAGAAATAACTATAATTCCATGGTAAATGTTATTTAATTGTATCTTATGTTATTATTATAATTTTTTATTATATTTGTATTATAAAATATTTTAACATTGTTATTTCTTAATATTTATTGTTCGAAATAAAATGATTAATTCATTCAAATCCATGACAACATCGACTAGTGACACCAGACATTTTACAAAATGATGCTCAATATCTGCAGTGCTTACTTTGATCTTTAACGGTGTGCGGCTAGATTGATCTGCTGTGTCTGTTCGTCTGTTTAATACATTTTCAATGAGTATCAATTTGTTGACGGACAGTAACACCTTCCATCACACAATATGAAAAGGTGGCTTCTCCTTGATGACCCTCCCGGATAGGAGTGGGTCTGAGACGGCCAGAAGATGCAGAGCGTAGGGGTCTTGATACTTTAAACACTATACCCTATTTTATCTATTAATTACTCAAATATTTGCACTACATCTCCACCTCATTGTTTGCATTTTTCTTTACATTTTGTACTTTAGTTTTGTATATTGTATATTTTGTATAGTGTTTGGTCTTTATTATTGTTACAATTTTTTACTGTATGAAGCACAATCTCAGGAGGCTCATACAGAACAAAGCATTACACTATAATGTACATGTACCATTATATGTGACAAATAAAACAAAACTTGAACTTGAACATTGGCCTGCTCTCATTTTCATATACTGTAAGGGGCTGAGGGGAATGGTTGTTGATGGCTTCTACATTGCCGCCTGTTGGCTCCTCCCAATGGAGAGAAGAGGACTGACAGCTTCACACATGCAGACCCACACATACAGCTGTCTCCCAATTAAGCAATCAGTATGCCTCTCCAAGAGGACAGACAAAGAACCTCAGGCCCTGTCCACACGAACGCGGGTGTTATATAACCGAGCCTTAATGTGCGCGGTTGCACTGCTCGGCCACACGCAACTGGGGTTTTGGAACACTGCAACCGCGGTCTTTGAAAACCGGAGTCCAGGGTGAAGTTTTGCGCGCATCCCGGTTACAGTGGTTGCATGTGGGCATAGTAACCAAGGCTATTTCCAGTGTTTACGGCAGAGCTGTCGCAATTATTTCCCATGTTTACGGCAGACTGTCGCAAACAATAGCAAGTTAGCAACCGAACGCGGGGTAGAGAGATTAGAGCAGAGCCAGCTACACCAGTGTTTACAGCAGAGCTGTCCCAAGTAGCATTATATGAAAATGATTGTAACAAACTTTTGTTCGAAACGTATCGTCTGTGTTGAAGAGTGTTGTGATTGACTGATGATGTCCGTTGTCGCATTCCTGACCTGACCAGAGTAAACCTGTAGCTGCGGCTAAACTAAGCTCACGTGTAGTCAAGTTATTGTTTTAAGGAACCCAGTCCACTCCCAACTACAACAGTCTGCATCCCCTTAACAATTGTTTGTTTTGAGCCGTATTGTATTGTACCCATTCTGCAATGTGTTAAATAACATTTTCATCCATTCATTCTACTAGTGTTAACGTTACTTTATTATTACGTTAGCACATAAGCTAACAAAATCGGCAATCTTTTCGGCAATCTTTTTGTGAGACTAAACTCCGCTCTTGGTGGTAAATTGTGTTGCTGTTGGTTTTGTTTCATCAACAAATGAGGAAGAACACACAGTGAATGTATAATTTTTTTGTTTATTGCACTTAAATTATTCGTTGCTAGCTGTAGCTAATTTGGCTGTGAGCAAGGAGGGATGTTTGTGTTCAGGCTTCAGTTCAGTTTCCGGTATTAATTCTAAACCCTTCTGATTGGTTGCAATTGCCTTCATGTTTGAACTACATCGCCACCTACTGCTTTGGCATTGTACTGCATGTATATACGTCACTGTGCAGGGTTTAAACCACGTCGTGTGGACAGATTTTTTTTTGAATAATAAAAAAAAATAAAACTGTCAAAAAATACCCGTGATCGTGTGGACTGGGTCTCAGAGTGTGTCTTGGAAGGCTGTTGGGAGACATCTAAACGGCGAGTTGACAAGCGGTAAGCCGGTCAGAGGCCCGGCCTAGTTAGACCCTGGCCTTCAGTAAAGATAGTTAGGTGCTTCAATGGGAGCCAGTATGATTTGTTTTAGTTTTGCTAAATTGTCTGTTCTGCTTAAATAAATGCCCCTGGCCATTGTCCACCAGGGAGCTTCAGCTATTGACTGTGTGTTTGATTAATTGTACAACCATATTGCACCTTTGGCTCCCACCTACCCCCGTCTGCTACCTTTGTTACAAGCATACATACACCCACCATATATATACACACACACACACCAACTTCACATGCCTATAAAACATGTGCAGTATGTATGTACTGTGCTCTTCATGCACAACGACATAAATGCACATTCATGCATGCACATTGCACACACTGGCATACATTATACAGCCAAGTGAACGCATACAGTATACACAACGATACATGCGCACACACATGTGCACATACACACACACACATGAAAAAAATATCTATGCACTTCCATGTGGAAATGCATGAAGTCAAACAAGCAAACCACATACACAAACGGATACAGTACAAACAAATATATTTTGGTACACATGGATACAGAATTGCATGCACCACACACACACACACGCACACGCACACACACACAGTGGTATGGGTTTCTGTCTGACAGATCTCTCCTCATACATGGAATGTGCTGCAGAGAAATGCCAGGCCACCAGAGAGAGAGAGATAAATGGAGAGATAGAACCAGCCGGATAGAGAGAAACGGAGAGAATATTAGCCTAGCTATAGAGAGAGAATATTAGATAAAGGAGGAGAGAGAAGGAGGATTGAGGGCTGAAGCAGGCCCTGTAGAGAAGATGGAACAGGAGAGAAGTGTGTACACTAGGCTGTGATGGCTCATTGAGAGGACGACTGACCCTCCATCTATCTAGAAATGTAAAAACAAAGTGGGGTCACACAGCACCCAACCTTCTCTCCAATGTTATTCAGCATTGGGGGACAACTGCAATCTTTTATACTATAAACATTTCTATGACAACTGTGACCGTTCTTCTTAAACCAGAACCGACTCAAGAGTTTGTCAGTAATAGTTACTTAGTCCCACCTTGTGGCGACAGATGCACACTGCAGCACAATGGGAGTTACACAAAATGAGGCAGATCCGAGACCTGCGGCACCAGAACAAGACCCAGTTAGACTTAATGTAATCTGGACCCGGCACGTCTCAGATCCCGGGTTGGGTACTTGGTAATTGGAACCTGTGAAGACATCTAGAACACACACACACACACAATCCAATCAAACAATATTCTGTGATTTAACAAACTATAGCAGTTTTGGAGGAAGATAAGAAGAAAGGAGAGAATAAGGAAAGACGTGAGAGAGACGGAGAGAGAGGGGAGGGGGGAGAGAGAGGGGAGAAAGGGGGAGAGAGAGAGACAGAAAAAGAAACAGAGAAAGAGGGAGGAGAGGGAGGGAAGGAGTGTGACGACCAGTTTTGTTTTCTCTTCTCAGTTTCTACCGAGTCATTTTTAGTCTGTTCACCTTTGACCCCGACAAACACTTCCACATTCCATGAGTGACTGAAGGGGCCAGTCAACACAAGACACACACATATATACACACAAAGACACACACACACGCAGTGTTGAAAATTAAACCTCTGACATTCTTGTAATTACTTCTAATTAGTCTGTTGTTACACAAAAAACACATCTTACAGACACACACACACTTTGTGTTCTAGCCCTTGCATCATGCTTCCAATGACATTGTTGTTTCAGGCACCCAATACACACCACAAGACACACAGGACATACAGACAAACATAGACACACCACACAGACACACATCAAGGATTTGTGAGTCAACATCGGTCAACACTGGCAGAATGCTACAGTATAGTAAGACAGAGCACCAACACACACACACACACACACACACACACACACACACACACACACACACACACACACACACACACACACACACACACACACACACACACACACACACACACACACACACACACACACACACACACACACACACACACACACACACACACACACACACACACACACACACACACACACACACACACACACACACACACACACGTCTCCACTCATCCGTTTCATACAGATTTTGAAGTTGGTCACTATTTTGACAAAGTCCATTTCCTGATTCCTGTTGAATGAATGAATGAATGAAAACTTTATTAACAGATTGCAGAATGGGTACAGTACAGTACAGCTCAATACAGGGGAGGAAATTAGGCCACTTTACTCGCCAAATGCGAGTATTTTTTACGTTTGGCGAGTGATTCATGAAGACCACTCGCCAGTCTGGCGAGTATACAAAAAAATAAAACATTCTGCAATCACTGGACTGGCAAACGGTGCGCGTCTTCTGAGTGTTCGCTTTAGTTGACAGTGCCACGAGAGCACTGCACAAGACCACCCGCGGACATATAATGTTTAATAAACGTTTGCGCAGTACTGGCCAACCCGCGGACATATAATAATAAAAGTCCCGCGGTACTACTAGGCTAGCCATCAGGAGCACTCGCAAACAGATAACGTTAAACACAGCAGAATATGGAAAACAGACAGACTGACCAACGGGGAACTGCATCCAACCCTAGTACAACCATCGAGTATAAGTTACTAAGGACACATTTAAATCAGAGGTGTAATGTTGTCTACTAGAACTGTATACAGTGGTTAGCTTCTAGTTAGCGTTATATAGCTGCTTGCTAGCTAACGTTAGCCCCGTGTGCTCAAAGCAGCCAGCTAGGTGTATATCTGTTATGACTATAATGTTTCCGAAAAAGCACCGGACTACGACGTAAGGTTAGACATTTTATTTCATGCTCAAAAGCCCCTGGCTTGCACATCGCAGTCACGAAAGGGGCTAGCTAAGCTCAACCAGTGCACTGTGTGCACAACCATAGATATCTATGTGCACAACGTCAACAGCACACCAACCCAACTGACGTTACCACAACACTTGACGGTACTTTCACAGCACTGTCATAAGACCACCGTGCTGTCTTAAAGGCACAGTGTGCCTACCCAGATGCATACACAACATTGACGCGGCTTGACATACAAAGAAGTAATTATCACAATTAGCGTTTTTTTTTGTCTGGTAAAAAATCTGTTTGTCTGGTAAAAAAAATCAGATACTCGCCAGTTGGCTGGTAAGCCAAAAAGTTAGTTTCCTCCCCTGGCTCAATACATACAATTGTTAAGGGGATGCAGACCAGAGAAAGACTTTCGTCTTGTTTACATCAAGGTCCCCCATTTTCAATTCATCGTAACATATATGACATACATGACATACAGATAGACAGTACTGCTCCATCTATACATTTATGACATACCAGATTTGCAATTACAGTACTGTTTGTGATACAAAAAGAGTCCAGAAAGAAAAGAGTATATACATTAGGCGTGGAAACTGTACATTGGATTGGGTAGGTGGGGGTGGGGGGGGACTGTACATTGGAGGTGGTTGGGTGGGTGGGTGGGGGGGGGGGGGGGGGGGGTTGGTTAGGAGTGGGGGGGGGGGGGGGGGGTTGGGTAGGAGTGGGGGGGGGTTGGGTAGGAGGGGTGGGTGGGGGACACTGTACAACTGTACAAACAACACTGTACATTGGATTATTGACAAGACCATACTTGGTAATTTACTGTACATTGGAGGGGGTTGTGTTCGGACATTTACAGGGGCCAGTTTCGAGTTGCAGTCTCCCTTAGGTGTTTTTTGAGAGTGTTTTTGAAAGTGGGTAGTGATTCACATTCCTTTACAGCTTTGGGTAGGGCGTTCCACATTGATGTGGCATAATTGCGAAATATTATGCTGTTAATGTTAATAGCAGGATACATGGTTGCATGCCACTATTGCTTCTGTTGCCAACATGACAACATGTAATACAATTATGTTGCCAAAGCACACACACAAAACCCACCTGCACTCAGTGTAACACCTTTGTATTACCATTCAGGGATGTAGTGTCGTGGAGGATAAACCACCTACACTCAGGCCCCGTCCACACGAGCGCTGGATTTAATGTAACCATGATTGTATGTGCGCAGTTGCACTGTTCGGGCACACACAACCGGGGTTTTGCTACACTGCAACCGCGGTCTTTGAAAACCGGAGTCCAGGGTGAAGTTTTGCGCACACGCCCGGTTGCAGTGTGGGCATAGCAACCGAGGTTATTCCCAGTGGGCATAGCAACCGAGGTTATTCCCAGTGTTTACAGCAGAGCTGTCGCAATTATTTCCCATGTTCACGGCAGACTGTCGCAAACAATAGCAAGTTAGCAACCGAGCACGGGTTAGAGTGATTAGAGCAGAGCCAGCTACACCAGTGTTTACAGCAGAGCTGTCCCAAGTAGCGTTATATGAAAATGATTGTAACAAACTTTTGTTCGAAACGTATTGTTGAAGAGTGTTGTGATCGACTGATGTCTGTTGTCGCATTCCTGACCCGACCAGAGTAAAACCTGTAGCTGCGGCTAAACTAAACTCATGTGTTGTCAAGTTATTGTTATAAGGAACCCAGTCCAGACTGCATCCCCTTAACAATTGTTTGTATTGAGCCATATTGTATTGTACCCATTCTGCAATGTGTTAAATAACGTTTGCATCCATTCATTATACTAGCGTTAACGTTACATTATTACGTTAGCAGCATGTAAGCTATATACTATACATAGAGAATGCCATTCACAGCATGTAGCTAACAACACCGGAGATCTTTTGTGAGACTAAACTATCCGCTCTTGGTGGTAAATTGTGTTGCTGTTGGTTGTTTCATCGACAAATGAGAGGCAGAACACACAGTGAATGTATCCGTTTGTTTATTGCACTTTCTTTCTTTGCTGAAAAATATATGCTCCGTTGGCTAATGGCTAACGCAAGGGTATTTAAAGATGGCGGCTTTGTTTTGGTTTAAGGCAGGAAGTGTAGTGAGCGTTCAACCTTTTCTGATTGGTTGAAATGGCCTTCATGTCTGAACAACATCGCCGCCTACTGCTTTGGCATTGTACTACATGTATCGGTTGCTGGTTTTCCAGCCGCCGTGAGTACACGGTTATACGCGGTTGTTCACCTGTGTGGACAGAGGTTTATTTTTTTCAAACTTCGGTTACATTAAATCCAGCGCTCGTGTGGACAGGGCCTCAGTGTAACACCTTGTTATTACCATTCAGGGATGTAGTGTCGTGGAGGATAAACCACCTAAACTCAGTGTAACACCTTGTTATTACCATTCAGGGATGTAGTGTCGTGGAGGATAAACCACCTAAACTCAGTGTAACACCTTGTTATTACCATTCAGGGATGTAGTGTCGTGGAGGATAAACCACCTAACCTCAGTGTAACACCTTGTTATTACCATTCAGGGATGTAGTGTCGTGGAGGATAAACCACCTAAACTCAGTGTAACACCTTGTTATTACCATTCAGGGATGTAGTGTCGTGGAGAATAAACCACCTAACCTCAGTTGAACACCTTTCTATTACCATTCAGGGATGTAGTGGAGGATAAACCACCTAAACTCAGTGTAACACCTTGATATTACAATTCAGGGATGTAGTGTAGTTAGTGATGCACCGATGTGAAAATTGTGGCCGATACCGATATTAATATTGCTGTTCTGGCCGATACCGATGTCGATATCTCTGTATAGAAAACACTTTTTTATGATGATCAAATAAAGAGCTATTTTCCAAAACGCATAATTTTTTTACTTTTGTAACTTATTTTCAGAAATGACAGATATTTTGAAACTATTTAAGGCCAAAACAACTATTTATCTGCCCATATCGGCCCTATCTTGATATCGGACCGATACCGATGTGTAAAAAAACTGCCATATCGGCGGCCGATATATCATGCATCACTAAGTGTAGTGGAGGATAAAACCACCTAAACTCAGTTTAACCTCGTAAAATTCCAACGGCCCACCCTCTGCTGTTGGCCTGCGCACAGATAAATCACCACTGGACCATGATACCGATAATATGCATTTTGAGTTTTAGCTCTAGCTTGTGTATAGCCGAAACGCCATTCGATTTAACGTTATTAGCTTAGCGCTCTTTATCTCGCCTTCCAGGAAATACCCCAGAACATTGCGGTATATAGTTCATATTCACGACGCTATAAAATGGGAACGTATTGATGAAAGAATTATTTATTTAAGGCATATTGATGGGACGGTTTATAGTGTAAATTGACAATGACAATGGACAGATAGCAATAATATAAAGTATAGATTTAGCTCTACAAAGAGCCTCACGCACAATGAAAGGCTGTTATGATAAGCTGGCCTTATAGAGTGAGATTAGACGGATCCCAGTGGCCGCGAAAGTGTTAACAATTGTGTGTATTGAGCCGTACTGTATTGTACCCATTCTGCAATCTGTTAATAAAGTTTTCAATCAATCAATCAAGCTTTGCAAAAAACGTATGCAGTCCTCAACTTCAAGTAAAAGAATGGCCACTTTTCTGCCCGCCTGTTAACCTCAGTGCCTTACAATTAGTCACAAACCTGAGACGATGAGTGCATGAGAGGAGAGGAAAGAGGAGATAAGAGAGAACAGAGGAGAGGAGAGCGAATATGAGAGGAGGAGAGGAGAAAGGTGAGGAAAGCAGAGGAGAGGCCAGGAGAGGGCAGGAGAGAGAAGAGCAGAGGAGATAAGGAGAGAAGATGAGGAGGAGAAAGGAGAGGACAGGAGATAGAAGAGGAGAGGGGATCAGAGGAGAACAGAGGAGAGGAGAAAATAGATGAGAGCAGAGGAGAGGAGAATGGAGAGGAGCGCAGAGGAGAGAGGAGAGATGAGAGGAGAGAGGAGGGGAGGGGAGAAGAGGGGAAAAGAGAGGAGAGCAGAGGAGAGAGGGGAGCAGAGGAGAGGAGAAAAGAGAGCAGATGAGTGGAGAGGAGAGGAGTGGAGAAAAAAGAGGAGATGAGATGAGATGAAAGGAGAGGAGAGAAGAGGGAAAAAGAGAGGTGAGGAGAGCAGAGGAGAGGAGATTAAATGAGATGAGGAGAGGAGAAGAGCGGAAATCCCTTTTGACATATTTTCCATGTGTTCATCATCACCCCCAGGTGGCCCTAATCTGTCGTTCAATATTAACCACCTCTCCCTTATTACTCCTCCGTCTCATCCCTCCATCATCCTGCCACCCGTTGGTTGAGTCACGCTTTCTCCATCACACACATCCCACACACAAATACATATGCACTCATACACAAAAGCACACACATACATACCCACACAAATGCATGCATGCAGACAGCATATTAGGTTACAGGCTGTTCTCCTACTGTACGTGGATGTTTGTGTGCATACACGTGTGTGTGTGTGTGTGTGTGTGTGTGTGTGTGTGTGTGTGTGTGTGTGTGTAAAGCACACACACGCATACTACACAGTTGGAAACACTACTATACTAGTGAGGTCATTCCAATTGACTAGCATTACTCCCTAAACCACTAAAAGCTTAGCACTCCATAAGCTCTTTATCTCACGAGGAACAGAAACAAATTCTGTTGTACTATATTTGTGAAGAAGTACAGTTAAACCTGATTCATAACAGAGATATACACACACACACACACACACACACACACATAGACGCCTGCGCAATAGAGCACGGGAAGCAGCTGCTCTACGACTATTGAACATGGGGGGGCAAACGTCTGATTTTGCTCCCCCACTTTTTGATCATATGAAAAATATGATATACCCCCCCCCCTCCCATATATAAATCTAACCATAACTACGTAATTTCAATCAAATTAATAATACGCAATGACACTTAATAGCAAGTTTTTAAGTTTCCAAAGATTGCGACCCCCCCCCCCCTGCTCCCCCATATGGTTTGATCCAGTGCCTCTCCAAGTCCAACCCCCAGCAGAGCAGACAGACCACTGTGGCGCACGGCGCTGGCGCTGCAGGTAGGCTGAGTGTAAATTCAAAGGCCACAGAAGTGTGTCATTTGGTGGCAGGCAGGATTTTCCAGTAAGTTGTTTAAGATTGTTAAGATTATTTATGTTAGACATGTCGTTTAC
The DNA here is from genome assembly GCF_963971535.1 of Notolepis coatsorum. Lineage (NCBI taxonomy): Eukaryota > Metazoa > Chordata > Actinopteri > Aulopiformes > Paralepididae > Notolepis > Notolepis coatsorum. The sequence goes on along the minus strand of NC_140179.1, from coordinate 47,833,897 downwards.
TATTGAGTGGTAGAGGTTCTACCACGCCATACAATAAAAGTGTTTCACATCCCGAAAAGCCATCTGGTCATACCAATAATAATAATAATAATAATAACAAAGTGTCCCTCTGGTTGGCATTAGCTTTAGTGCTAGCCGCTAGCTAACGTTGTCATATATCTAGATATGTGGTGTCGTTAGCTGGATAACGTTGACTTCGTTTGCAAATTTTAACGTTCGCGAGCAGGGCCGGATTAACGACGGCCGCGGCCCGTGGGCCTTTAGTGACAAGTAATAATAATAATGCAATAAAAGTCTGAAAATGAAGGGATTATGTCCATGAGTGTCATTTTTAGAAATTAAGGCCTGCCTCTTATATAAGCCTCTCTAATAAAGGCCTGGTGCTCTTTGCAGCTGAGGTAAATAGAAGACCCGTCCTATATTTGAGGATTTACGGTAAATCAAGATGTTCAATTATCTTAAGGTACAATACCTGAAATGAAAATGTGTGTGTGTGTCCAGCCAACCAGGTAACATGGCAGAAAAAAGAAAGAATACAGACATCGGAGCATTTTTCAGTACACCAAAACGCAAAGTAAGAACCCTAGTAGCCTAATAGCTCAAAGACTTAAAGGGCGGGCTCCACAAATAATGGATTGCACGGTGTTAATTGCACCTTTACTTACAATTCATTATGAATTGTAAATGGGGGACCCTGATGTAAACAAAACAAAAGTCTTTCTCTGGTCTGCAATCCCTTAACAATTGTGTGTATTGAGCCTTACTATATTGTACCCATTCTGCAATATGTTAATAACATTTTTAATCAATCAATAACAGATTGCAGAATGGGTACAGTACAGTACGGCTCAATACACACAATTGTTAAGGGGATGCAGACCAGAGAAAGACTTTCGTCTTGTTTACATCAGGGTTCCCCATTTTCAATTCATAATGAATTGTAAGTAAGGGTGTAATAGAAATGTTTCATAATGATGTTCAGTGTATTCATAAGTGTATTGCTCTCCTTAATGTAGAATGATATGGTGACTGTGCAGACTCAGGGAGGAGGCAGAGAAGGAGAGAAAGAGACCCAAGAGTTACAGGTAATGGAAATATCAGACAGCTTAAAGTGTAGGATAACATAACAAATTAAGACACAAAATAGGCTATATTTACAGCAGACCCTGTTATTGTTCCTTGTTGGTATTTTTTCTCTCTTTCTTATTAAAAACTTGGCCTATTTGAAAGGAGATTGATTTAATAAAAATAAAAGAGCAAAAAAATATATACAGTATATATACAGTATATAAATATATATATATTAATATATTATTATTATTATTATTATAGTAATTGGCTATCATACTGCAATATAAACTGAGTTTTATAGTGAAAAGAGCAGCTTTATTGGTCAAGATTGAAGGCTCTATATTGCAGGAAATTGCACGTACAGGTTCATTAAATGAAAAAAAGATCTGCCGTGGAGGGGGTCGTGCCGGACGCCCTCCAAACCACCCCTTGCATGTTATAAAAAAAAATAAAAATATTGCACCCCCACTTTCAACTATAACTAGGCGGCCATGCACACACACACACACACACACACTCATAAACACACATAACTGATACAGTATACACACACACACACACACACACACACACACACACACATCGAGACAGAATGAGTGAGAGACCAAGTGAAAGAGAGAAAGAGTGTGTGTGTATATTAAATGCCCATGAGCAATCTCAAATCACCACCGACTCAAAAATTAAACAAGAAGATCAGCTCTCTCTCTCCATCTCTCTCCCTCTCTCTCCCCCTCTATTTCTCTCTCCATCACTCTCTCTCTCTCCATCTCTCTCCCTCTCTCTCCCCCTCTCTTTCTCTCTCCATCACTCTCTCTCTCCCTCTCTCTCACTCTCTTTCAGGAGAAAAACAGGAAGGATGTGAAGGAACGTGATGATCATGACAGGACTTGAAAAAGAGGGGGTGACAAAGGATGAGGAAAAGAGAGAAGAGAGAGAGGGAGAAGAGGTGGAGAGATATATACATGTTGACCCCAATCAGTCACTTCGAGATCATGGTCCACACCAGCACTAGGTTTGAATCAGAAAGGAGGAGAGGGGAAGAGGAGACATGGCTTCATGGTCTACAGCATAGGTGTCAAACTCACGGCCCGCGGGCCAAATCCGGCCCGCCAAGTCATTTGATGTGGCCCCCCAAGAGCTCAGGTAAAAAAAAATACAAAAAAACTTTTTTTTTTTTTTTTACATTAATATTTGGTTAAAAAATAGCAGTGTTAAAATAATTGTGGGTTAATGCGTTAATAAAGCTTTAACTTTGACAGCCTTAGTTATTACACATTCTTACACATAAATGTATGTTGAACATCTGAGGTAACAAAGGAAAAAAGCCAAAAGCACTTACTCCTCAGACATTCTTTGACAATTTTACAGCCCAAAATACAAAAAAGATCCAGGCGGAATAGGTAACAAAGGGTTGAAGAAATATTGTCTGAACTGTCAGATGCAAACTGGCTGTGTGACATAACCGAGCATCTCGCTCAATTGAATAAGAAGCTGTAGGGACGCAAACAAGTCCCACCCAAAACTTGACCAATATAGTTGTGAACTGAGACAACCCTTATTTTGTTATTTTTGAGTACAGTTACAGTTGTGTGTTCATGCAGACACATAATAGCAATTTCATTACGAATTGAAAATGGGGGACCCTGATGTAAACAAGTCGAAAGTCTTTCTCTGGTCTGCATCCCCTTAACAATTGTGTGTATTGAGCTGTACTGTACTGTACCCATTCTGCAATCTGTTAATTAAAGTTAATTAAACTATCTTCCATTAGTTGGATGTATGGCCTCTGCAAGGTTGTGTGCAGCCATTTGTTTTTGTAACATCTGCTACATCTGTCCCACGTGTTCTTTGCAGCTCACAGTTGTTAGTTCTGCCCCTCTTGACTGTGACAAAAAGGTTTTGAACAAACTTAATGTCATAGCTTGTATTTGATGATATTCTTCTTTGTTATTTACTTGAATGGTTTGAGCATTGATTGGTGGAGTAATATGGGGTTCTGATAAACTAAAATTATTTGTTAAAATAACATAAGCTAACATATTTTTACATTTATGCAAATGAATATGCAATATGTATAACTTGAATAAGTAATAAATACAGAAACACCATGTTTAACAATATGTAAATGTGTAGCTACATTTATTTTACATTACATTAACATTTATACGGTCTTTGGCCCTTTGAGGGCAACCATAATGCTGATGTGGCCCTCTGTGAAAATGAGTTTGACACCCCTGGTCTACAGTCTACAGTATTTGTTTTAACAACACTAACTTCCCCCCAACTCCGACACGCTGTAAATCAATAGGACGATTCAACGCATGAAGATTGGTATCTAAACGTAACAACACTAACTTTCTCCCAACTCAGACACGCTGCGATGAAACCGGAGGAGGAAGATAAACACAGCGCTGTGTTCTATAGCAGAGGAAGAGGAGGAGAGACGAAGAATGTTGTGTTCTATATCAACTCTGTGATTTAAAAGGGAATGTCGTCCACTTTAATACCACATCCCATACACAGTACATTTCGCAGAGTACATTTTACTCAAACTGAGTACATTTTACTCAGTTTGAGTAAAATTTACTCAAGTTTACTCAGTTTGAGTAAAATGTACTCTGCGAA